>NC_051274.1:32367369-32639869 GCF_015220745.1 Sebastes umbrosus | reverse complement strand
GTTAGGGTTAAGGTTAGGGTGGTTAGGGGGGTGGGGGTTAGGGTTAGGGTCAGGGGGGGTTAGGGTTAGGGTTAGGGTTTAAAAAAAAATTATAGTATATAGCATGTCAAAAAAAGTAAAAAAAAAAAAAAAAGTTATAGTATGTCAAAAACAGTTAAAAACTAATTATAGTATAGCATGTCAAAAAAATTTTAAAAAAAAAAGTTCTAGTAAAGCATGTTAAAAAAGTAAAAAAAAAAAAAATTATAGTAAAGCATGTCAAAATAAAATTCTAATATAGAATGTCAAAAAAGTAAAAAAAAAAAGTTATAGTATAGTATGTCAAAAAAAGTTTAAAAATTATAGCATGTCTAAAAAGTAAAAAAAAATAATTCTAGTATAGCATGTCAAAAAAAAAAAGTTATAGTATAGTATGTCAAAAAAAGTTTAAAAAATATAGCATGTCTAAAAAGTAAAAAAAAAAAAGTTGGAGTATAGCATGTCAAAAAAAGTTGGAGTAAAGCATGTCAAAAAAGTTAAAAAAAAAAGTTGGACTATAGCATGTCAAAAAAAGTTGAAAAAGTTGAAAAAAAAGTTATAGTATAGTATGTCAAAAAAAGTTTTAAAAAAAGAAAAAAAAGTTATAGTATAGCATGTCAAAAAAGTAAAAAAAAAAGAAAAAGTTATAGTCAAAAAAAATTATAGTCAAAGTTATAGTCAAAAAAAATTAAAAAAAAAAAAAAAGTTGTATTCTATTACAAAAAGTTTTAAAAAATTCTAGTATAGCATGTCAAAAAAAGTTTTAAAAAAAAAAAGTTGTATTATGTTAAAAAAGTTAAAAAGTTAAAAAAAAGTTATAGTATAGCATGTCAAAAAAAATTAAAAAAAATAAAGTTGTATTATGTTAAAAAAAGTTTAAAAAAATTATAGTATAGCATGTCAAAAAAAGTTTAAAAAAAAATTATAGTAAAGCATGCCAAAAGAGTTAAAAAAAAAAGTTGGAGAATAGCATGTCAAAAAAAGTTTAAAAAAAAGACAAAAAAGTTATAGTATAGTATGTCAAAAAAAGTTTTAAAAAAGTTATAGTAAGGCATGTCAAAAAAAGTTTAGAAAAAAAAGTTATAGTAAAGCATGTAAAACAAAAGTTAAAAAAAAAAGTTATAGTAAAGCATGTCAAAAAAGTTATAGTAAAGCATGTCAAAAAAGTTTTAAAAAAAAGTTAGAGTAAAGCATGTCAAAAAAAGTTTTAAAAAAAAGCTATAGTAAAGCATGTCAAAAAACTTTAAAAAAAGGTTATAGTAAAGCATGTAAAAAAAAAGTTTAAAAAAAGGTTATAGTAAAGCATGTCAAAAAGTTAAAAAAAAAAAAAAAGTTATAGTATATGTCAAAATAAATTAAAAAAAAAGTCGAAAAAAAAGTCATAGTATAGTATGTCAAAAAAATAAATAAATAAAATTAAGACTTGTCCATCCAAATTCCCAAGTATTTGTATATGCTGACATTTTGTTAACATCTACACCACCAGACATCTCCAGTTGAGCCAAACAGTGCATGTTGCCCTCCTCACAGTGAAAATATATCAGTAGAATGAAAACAAACAGTAAATCACTTGACTGTACCTTTATTTGATGCATCAGACGACGCACCTGCTGATTACTGTTGGTACTCGTCTGATGGTGTCTTATATCCTTTATTATTCTTTACTGTTGAAGTCCACATCGCAACAACACAACGTGCAAAAAGCATAGAAGTCGTCCTTTCTGATTTATGTGATGTATCCATGCTCTCTAGCGACTAAACGGAGTCTTTAGTTTCAGTGTTTCTGTGGTTTAACCTCCAGTTAGCAGCGCCAGTAGCACCATGTGACGCTACAGGCTACAGGTGTTCCCACTTCCATAACGTGACGTCAAGCAGTCACCTGGCTAATTTTGTTAGCCAATGAAATACCAGCAATGTAACTCCAGTTTTATGCAGCTCTTCCAATGTATTTACACTGAATATAAATAACACAGCTAGGAACAACAATGACCAACAATAACAATAAGAATACAATAATACAAATAAAATGTCTATATAATGGTCTGGAAGTTGTAAATGACGACGGAGTATTAAGGAAAAAACAATCTGAGATTTTGAGAATAAAGTCATATTACGAGAAAAAAATTATAATTCAATGAGAATAAAGTCATACTATTTTTTTTTTAAAAAGTCGAAATATTATGAGAATAAATTCATAACTTTACGAGAAAAAAGTCTTAATATTACAAGAATAAAGTCATAATTTTACGAGAAAAAAAGTTGCAATATTATGAGAATAAAGTCATAACTTTATGAGAAAAAAGTCTTATTACAAGAATAAAGTCATAACTTTATGAGAAAAAAGTCTTATTACAAGAATAGTCATAATTTTACGAGAAAAAAGTCGTAATATGAGAATAAAGTCATAACTTTATGAGAAAAAAAGTTGTAATATTACAAGAATAAAGTCATAATTTTACGAGAAAAAAAAAGTAATTTCCTCCTCCACAATGTGGAGGTTTATGTTTATTATTTATTTATTTATTTTGCACAAATTAAGACTACACAAAGTAAGAGGCAAAAACCCGCTGGGCTTATTAGAAGCCTCCACCTAAATAGTGTGTGATCAAGCATGATGCAAATAAAGAAAGAGTTGCTTGTCCTTGATATTCAGTGAAAAGAGCATCGTTAAGACACTGTCAGTGTTTTTTGTTGCATCAGTGAGAACATGAGTAAACCACCTTACATGTAACTCCTGATTATGCCAATAGATGGCAACACAGGCTCAGACTCCATGCTTTGGCAGATACATAACAGTCTTAGTGGACTATCTTTGCTTCTTGCATAGTGTCGTTCAAGTGGCATTTTGCATAAAAAACACAACTAAAGTCACAGCACAAGAAATAAGGCAACACGGACAGAAGCAATATTATAAATAGGCCAATGAAATGCTGCTAAAGTGCAACCAAGTTAAATGTTAAACAGCACACAGTTCCACTCTTCCACTCGCAGAAACATGATCAGTAACAGCTACAGATCATAATTTATCATCAAAATCGCCCACAATTTGCTCAAGAACACTTGCAATCCAATTATATTACACCTTAAAATGGGGCTGTAGTCAAATATACGGTATGAATGTGACCTTTCATGACAAAATCACTCTTGATCACGTTACCTTTCTAGTTTCATTCATGTCAAAACAAAATACAGATCACTATCACTAAAAAAATACAAACTATTAGGGGTGGAACAATATATCGATATAAATGTAATTTATTGTGTTAAATAGTCATATGATATTGTCTCTTATTACGCAGCTTTGTTAAAATACTCGATTCTGATTGGTCAATCAAGACGTTCTATGGTCTGTTATTTCTTTATAGCAGACCGTTGCTATGTATAGCAGACCGTTGCTATGTATAACAGACCGTTGCTATGGGCCCAGTTCTGATGTCGGACTCTGGCGGACCGTTTTTGTGTCAAATTATTGATTTCTTAAGTAAGTAGCCGTGTAATATATATATGGATAACGTACAGCTAGCGGCTCATTGTTGTGAAATAAACCCCTTCAGGGCGATGCAAGGCCTCTGTCGGGGTTTATTTCACAACAATGACTGGCTCGCTGTACATTATCCCTTACTTATCAATTGAATTGAATCTAAATAATATCGTGGGTTACGATATCAGCAAATACCGTATCGTTGTCCAAAGAATCAATATAATATCCTATCATAATGAAACTTGTGATTTACACCCCTACAAACTATGACATCATGTAATTAAAATAGGGGGGGAAATTGGGAAATGTGTGTCTACTGTCTTAACAAAAAGCTCAGGACCCCTAAAATGCAGAGATTGGACCGTAAATCTACAGGCACAAGGACCCAGCGTCCTCTGGCTGCAGGTTGTGTACTGGGATATTTGTCCAAACTGGAGGACATTCTTGTGAGACAGAAGTTAACATGGAGCAACACCGGTCGGCAGTTTGTGCACTGATTTTAGCACTCTGTGCATTCGTGCACTTTGACATTGCTGCAGGAGCTGCTGGCAATCTAACTGGTATGTTTGTTTTTTACTCAGATGGTTTTATGTGTTTTAATGTATAATCTGTGCTAAAAAAGTGTGAAAGTTTGTGAATTTCATTCCACAACCAAGTTGTTTGGTTTCCACAGCTGATCCCATCTCCTCTTCTGCTTCACTGCCTCTTTCTCTCAGTGATTCTCCCAAAACCAGGCCAGTGCCCACGTCTCCTTAATGTTGTCCCATCACATAAGGGGTGTACGTGTGATGAAGACTGTCCTGCTGACCACAAATGCTGTGTCTTTGACTGTGGAGCTGTCTGTGTCCCTCCTGCTTTCAGTACGAGCCACGATGTTGAACTTTTTTCTTGCTTTTAAATCTTTGGTTGAATCTTCTCAGTGACTGAATTTGACGGGGAAATCAAGCGTGGACAGAAAGTCTTTTAAAATTCATGTTTTAGTCCTCTTTGTGTATGTTAATGTCTGTTTTCCCTTCAGCCAAGCCAGGAGTGTGTCCTCGCAGGAACTGGGGCTCCGGAGCCTGTGCTGAATTCTGCTCCAATGACAGTGATTGCCCCAATGATGAGAAGTGCTGCCACAATGGATGTGGACATTCGTGCATTGAACCATACACAGGTTAGATATATATATACATATGCATACATGATATATATAAACATGAGTGTGTTGACACTTTTTTTTGTCTCGTCAGTGAAGCGAGGTCGCTGTGCCCTTCCCAAGGGAACCCTCATGTGTGCCGAGTACTGTTATCACGACGGTCAGTGTCCAGGTGAGCAGAAGTGCTGCAAGACGACCTGTGGCCACGCCTGCAGCGAGCCCTGCTGATTGGACAGCTCAGCCACATTTAACCACGCGTTTGGTTTCTTTCATGCAACGGCACAGAAAATGTTCACTTTTTTTCTACCTTTTCAATAGCAGCACACAGTTGGTACGATATTTGAGCTTTGGTTTGCACAATGTTGGATTCTTTGGAGGAGAAAGTAAATAGTTTTCTTTTAAAGGGGACCTATTATGCTTTTGTGCTTTTTCCCTTTCCTTTAGTGTGTTATATAGTATTTTGTGCATGTAAAAAGGACTGCAAAGTTACAAAGTCCACGACAAAGGGAGTTACTCTCCCCCACAGAAACACTTCTCCCGAAATGCCTCGCTTGAAGTCCCGCCTTTTCTTCCGTAACATGGTGATGTCACCAAGTAACACATTTGCATAACGGCTAGTTTGGCACGCCCTCAAACAAAGCTAGTTAGAGCGGAGCTGGAGCGGAGTCCGAAGAGTTTGGTTGAGTCGACCAATCACAACAGAGTGGGCCTGCTGACCAATCAGAGCAAGAGGTGCTGCAGCACAGCCAGGACTAGAACAATGAAGCATTTCTTAAACATTAAAGTATGTAAACATGTTCTAGTAGAAACCCAGTATGCACCTGAAAATAAGCACAATAGGTCCCCTTTAAATATAGTTAAGATACCATTTTATGTGCCTGTACTTTAAGTACATACTCCACATTTGGAAAAGCAAGAACTATAGAATAACTTGCAGGAGAAAAATAGTTGGTACTGTGCCATTCATAGTCTTCAAAAGACCACCAGTATGTTTGCATTTTAACTTGATTAGTTTACAGTCTTACTTTGACGTCAGTAACATTTTGATCAGTATTTCTAATATTGTATCTTCTAGTATATTCTAAATGTACTGTACTTGTATATCAGTTGCTTGTAGAGTTTGAAGGTATGGAACAATTTGTATTTCAAACCAATAAACATGTTTCCAGAACCTAGAAATGTCTTGTGTGTTAATCACCTTGCTGGCTATACTGTAAGTCTTCTAGTTTCACAGGTTTCTTTTATTGCCTTTTTTAGTCGAGAGTTTGGCTGAAAAAACAACTGATGAAATATGCCAAGAATGGAAAGTGCTTACTGGCAGACTATTTAAAGAGTTGGCCAAGAAAGTCTGTTGCTCAAAGATTTCAACACCGTTGCACCACAACCTCACAATGTGCAGCTCAAATTGATTTTTATATATAAAACAGACGTATTTATTTTTGTCATTTACAGAGGTGTGACTAAATAGTGTACTCGTCTAGCCGATCACAAACATGAGCTAAATAAAGTGACATGGAGAGCTGTGACTAAGACACTTAATCATTGAAGATACTGTCCTCTGGCCGGGTTTATCTACTTGCTTGGAGAGATAACATAGTTCGCATATGTGAACATCACTTATGTGGAATGCTGCTTTTTTTCCCCTTTTGTTTGTTTTTGTTCCCAAACGTGCAGGCGTGCGAATCACTGACCGGCCAAACACAGAGACGTCTGTGTTTGTTCTCTCCCGAGTCTGCCAGAAGTGGGGCCAAGTTTGTTTTCACAAAAATGTGGGCACTCAGTGGGAAGTAATACAGCTCCGGCTGCCGCTGCACTTTAGAACGGCCTACCTTCTTTCACTGCTAGGAAATTTGAATAAAATAATAGAAAGATGTTTCAGTTTATTGAAAAGGCCATAAAGAACACACACGCACGCTCAGTACCGCTTCAAACATTCTGTGCACTTTTTTTCCCAACAAGTGAACCAGAATGGACAAATACATTACAAAAAGTTTAACAAACACAATGCATGGTAGTATTTCATGGTAAAGTAATGTCCATAATGACAGACTTCAGTTCGCTATAAGACACACTGAATCTGACATTGAACAGATGAGTGAATGAGTTCACAACCCCGACCAACTAAAGGCAATTAAATATGAAGAAACGTGCAGACAATCGCATTTAACATTCAAGCATGCATCCAAAAGTGCAAAAATAAATGTTTGGTTAGAGGGCTGTTCCTTTTTTAATAGAACAAGTAGTTCCAGACGAGTAACGCTATTGCTCAGAACAAATTTAACCCCCTGAGAACCCGACTTTACGGTCTTTCAGAGGCTGATTCAGGTTCAGTTTTAGAGTTAGAGTGAAGGTACAGATATCAAATGAAACTAGACACTAAACCAAAACCTGAAGAATTCATTGGTAACAATCAGGTCATGCTCGCTCGACGGCAAGGAGGCTAAATAACGCTCCAAATTTAGGCAAAACTTTGGAAAAAACTGGCATGGCCATTTTCAAAGGGGTATTAATTAATACGGGAATTAATTGATTTAGTTTTTCTGATTTATGACTAGAACAAGTTGACACACAGTGCTGAGCTGCATCGCAAATTAATCTTCAGGTTCCCAATTTTCAGATGATGTACACCACTTCTATGTGACATCTACTGCTGACCTGCTATCTCCCCCTAAGGACCCCCCTAAAAAAAGACAAAAACGCGTCTATTGTGGGTCTCAGAGGGTTAAAAAAACATATGGTTTTGGTAACTTAAGAGTATTTTTGTGGGCATGTCTTCTTTTCTTATATATTAAAACTACTATAAAACATGTGTCAGATAAGACAGATGAATCAGAAACTATTAAATAAAGAGGAAATGCCACTGGATGTCCCGTAGTTAGACGATGATGCTGTGATAATTTCATGGGAAAGTTATTTGCTATCCTGTCATGACTGAGGTTTGAGGAAATGTGACATTCTGACTCTGACTTAGAAAGTCATTTTATTTTATCTTTCCTAGCAGGGAGAAATCAATCAACAGGTCAGGATCAAAGGTGATCGTCCTTTTCCTATCTGAGCTCTGAGGCTTTGTGATGCTGCGTCAGTCTCATATTTGGTTCCTTGTTAAACAACAACAAAGCTCTTTCCTTCCATCCGAGTACAGAAATGTCTCTTTTCTCTTCCTTAGCCAGCAGGAAATCATCCCAAAAAACATTAATGTTCAAAAACATCCATTTGAAAACCAAACCTTCAAGTTGACCGTTTTTAAAAACATTCATATACCAGTGCTTGACTCAGTTCTTCCCTGAATATCCCATGTTTACCAGCGCGTTTCACCAGAAAGGAAAACTTCCTTTCTAAAAGTAGAAACCAGTTGGCGTCCGTGTCCAGCCCTCAGAGCAGCGGCACGCCCCTCATCTTGCGGATGATGTTGGCCAGCCGCTTGGCCAATCCCGGGCTGGGCTCTTCTATCTGGAAGCTCCGGGTCAGCAGATTGTAGAGGGAGCCGTAGCCCACGGCCACCACAGTACAGGTCAGGCAGATGACATTATAGGGCATGCTGAAGTCCGGAGTTGGCAGGTTGACCAGCAGAGGCTCCGTGTAGACGCGCACAAAGTAGCTGGACTCCTCTTTACAGGGGAAACTGGAGGGGGAGATGGGACAGAGGCATTTTGTTAGCGTGGCGCTGATTGTTTTTCCCTCCGGTGGGTGTGTTTGACATGTTGCTCTCTGTCTCTGTGTTTTCTCTACAGGAACTCAAACAACACACGGACGAGTAGCAACAACAGATATATTCCTTCAGAAAAAACAACAACAACTCTATACTTACAAGCTGCTGAAAAGTGGCTGTTCCTGAGTGCTGTTCGTATCCATGGCGACAATGCTTGGTACAAGAGAGCTGATGACTGAAGACCTAAATGTTGAAGAAATGCAAAAACTTTGACTCCTAGGCGCTGTTCAGACCGGGTATTAACATGCGTCCTGAGTGATCGGATCACAAGTGGACAGCTCTAAGTTGAAGATGCATTGAGATCCGATCGCTCAGTCCACATTCATATTACTGCTGACATTCCTGTAATCTTAAGCCACAACGTCTGCTGTATTAGCCGTGTGTCTACGACGTGTTTATTTGCATATAGAGCGGGGAAGTGAGGTCCAATCACAAGTGGTCACTCAGGACGCAAAATCACACAACACCTACAACGTTGTGAAGGGACGTGAGAAGAAACACGTGTGCTGCATCTTCTTTTAAGTAACCTCTGGAAATAATCAGTTTTGAGAACGGCTCTACATGCTGCTTACCCGACGTAGAAGCCGTGGTTGGGATCAGGGGTGTACTCGGTCCACTTGAGCAGAGCCCTCTCGAACTGCACCGTGACCTCGGTGACGGAGTTTGGAGGAAGCTGGACCAGCATCTCCAGCAGGTGAGGCCTCACACGGTCCTTAGACGGCTGGTAGTGGATGTAGCCTTGTGGAGGAAGAAAAACATGAGTGATACACTATTCTACCGTTTATCCATAGCCCAAAGTTGTGTATACATATGATACAAAACTCCATAAATGATAATATTATTTCATATAATATATATATAATGTTTGAGCAAGAACCAAGCACCAAGATAGGTAGGTAGACTTCTACTACAGCCTTTATTTTAGAAAATATGACTCATGTTCTCCTCCTTCTGGTGAAAAGACGCATCTGCATGGAAATCATGAAACAAGGATTCCTGTAGTGAAACTAAGAACGTATAGTATGTGTAACTCATCTAGCTAGTACAATAATTGTACCTATCGCTATAGAGGAAAACCTACAACAGTATGGAGTGTCATAAACAATAAAAGCATAGGAATCAATAAGTTAGTGTTGTGTAGAAGTACAGTAGAACATTATTATTCTTTTCTAAAAATGTCAACAGTTATTTTCACTTCCACAGTCGCTTATCTTTCCACAAAATTTTGAAAATGAGCCTCTTCTTGTGTTTACAGCAGCGTTTGCCACCAATTACCAAAATAATTGCCAGATAATTAATGCAACATGGAATTATTGACCCTTTAATTGCAGTTAAAATGTTAAAATCTTGGGCAGAAACATCCAAGCTTCTGTTATCTACAGTCTAGAGCTGCAACGATTAATCACTGATCTCCCTCCAGATATTAGAGTAATGTTAAAAAGGTGTCATGTTGTCTCAGCAGGTATCTCTCTGCCCCGTCAGAGGCTGCTCTTTCCCCTCGCCACTCTGCTGCTCTGTAGCCGGCTGGCGAGCGAGCTACGCCTGCAGGCGATTGTGGAGCTAAACACAGGTTCCCGTTAATTTTTAATGGACATTTGTGTTGTGATATTTAAACTAACTATCCGTCAACAAGGAAATAAAAGACCCTCGTCTACAGACCAGTCTCTAGAGAGCTCCAGCCAGCTCACAGCAGTCTGTGAGCGTGACCGTTGGTAGCGACCCCGGCAGGCACTATAGTTAGCTGTCAGGGCAGTTTGTGGAGCTTCTAAACTCCGAAAACGGTATAGAAAATGTTCAATTTGCCATTTAATATTGTAAAACTGTCAATATTCAAAATCTACACAGCTGATTTCTCGCATCAAAAATGTTCAGAAGTGAATTTAATGATGAAATAGCTACAAAAAATGTAAAAAACAAGCCGTTTTTGTTGTTGTAACCATAGCCTGTAGTGTTCCAGCGCTTTGCATTGTGGGATACAGTAGGCGAGGTAGACTGGTCCGATGCGTACTGTGGATTTTTTCCAAATCAGTATGACATCCGGGTATTTTTGGCATCCTGTAGATTTTGCTTTTGTTCGCATACTACGCATTTTGACCAAATCAGTACGTACTATTAGTATTGTATGTGGTTTCGAATATAGCCATAGACAAGTTGTTCCACTATTTGGCACATTTGTAATTTATTTTCAGATCCTGATTGCAATTTTGTGCACACACACAGGCGACACATTCCCTCTCTGCTTCCTAAAGTGACTCACTGGGCTTGTTGTCCTTCCCCTTGCTGGTCACAGTGAGGGTGTGGATGTAGAGACGAAGGTACCAAGGCACCGTTTCCAGCAGCAGCACAGGGAAAGACCTGTAGGGATGGTTGTTGTACATCAGCGTGTGGATCTCTCCCGTCTGCAGCCCGTAACCGGCCACGTAACGCTCAGCGTGGAGCAGTGGACGCAGCATGTCTCCTGCAGGGGCATTAAGTTTCACCTTAATGTTTGACAAATTAACAGAGGAACCTCTATAGGAACAAACAGAAACAGTGTCACTTCGGTACAAAACACAACAATCTCGGAGGCAAGTAGTGTTTTCTTATTTGTTTTTTTTTGGCTATGTTTGGTGAAAACGGTAACAAGTCGCCTCAGCTGCTGCTTGTTGAGGACTTTGTACCAAAACAGAGAACAGGTTGCAAAGGAACAGACTGCAGATAAAATGATGATTGCAATGTAAACACAGAGAACAGAAGAACAGTAGTTACACGTAACCAAGAGAGATAAGACAAACAGATAAAGTTGACACAGTTTTGTTAACTCCTGTATAGTCCTTCTTGATGCATTGAATAATTGAGTCTACTGTATGTCCGACCTTTTACACAAAGCTGTGTGTCGTGCTCTGCTGTTCTCACTCACCCTCAGTGGATTTCCAGCGGATCAGCAGGTTGAGGGAGCGCACGGTGCCAAAGGTGACTTGTTGGGTCAGATCGTAGACGGAGAAGGTCCGTCTGTCCCCCAGCACCATCGCCTGGCTCAGCAGGGGAGTGGCCGGGCTCAACTCAAACTGATCCCCCTGCAACACCACATCACATTTCACTTGTGTTGCACATCTCAGTACGTACTGTTAGAAAGATTATTCCTTGTGCACATTGCTACATCTGTTTTAAAATAATCTTAAAAAGGTAACCTGTGGAGTTGTCTTGTAAACAATGTTTACAGTGTTAATGTTTTCATTCAGAGAAAGACATTGTGTATTTCCTTGAATGCATTTCCTTCCTCATCAAACATTTGCAAATGATCCTGCATTGTTTACATCCATGTTTACTTGCTAGCTGTCGTCTTTTTCACCGCCTTCGTTGGCGCATTGCAGCATATCTTTGCCAGCACATAAATAAACATGATGACAGAGTTGCTTTCTTTGACAAGAACTTTGCCTTAATAAAATAGTGTAAAACTGGCAAAATAAATATCTGATGATATATGATATATGATGATGCCAGCTTTCATTACTCGACAGTTTTCCATATTTAGTGCTTTTTTAGGACCAACCAAATGAGTCCGTAGCACCGAGTTATGATACCCAGTCCTATTTTAGTGTGCTTGTGTACTGTCTTTACACAGTATCTTTTCTAAAAAGTAAACCTTCCTCATCCCAAGAGAATTGCTAATAGCAAAAGAAGCTAAACACTGTGGTTTCTCTTAGAGTTGATTACACATAATACCAAATGCCATGA
The DNA here is from genome assembly GCF_015220745.1 of Sebastes umbrosus. Lineage (NCBI taxonomy): Eukaryota > Metazoa > Chordata > Actinopteri > Perciformes > Sebastidae > Sebastes > Sebastes umbrosus. The sequence goes on along the minus strand of NC_051274.1, from coordinate 32,627,806 downwards.
CCTCCCATTACTCCGTCATTAGCATTTCCTGCCTATCACTGCTGAGCTGGAGATGACGCTAAATAGCTACAAAAACAATAGACTAGTCTTACAGCGCTACTAGAGGTTAAAAACTCCAAAGGGAACCTTTAAAATCTCTCCTTCATACTACTTATGCTTTCTGTGAAGTTTGCATTGAGGGGGAATAACTAATTGTTTAGAGCGGATGATGTTATGCGTGTTCTGTGGGAGTCAAACCTGAGGGTTGTCTGTGACGTCGATGTAGATTTTACTGGAGGAGGCCAGCGGACAAGCTTCCGTCACGGTCCGAGAGAACATCTTAAACAGCGACCACTCTGGAGGAACAAACAGCTTGAGTTAACTGAAGCCAGGGAGGCGTCATCATGTGGTTTTTTACTACCAAATAGAGATGTTCCGATCCCGGTAACGGAAATGTATCCGATACTGCCCAAAATTCGCGATCAGGTATTGGCGAGTACGCCAGTCTATGCACCGATCAGATACTATAATTTATTAACACAGAAAATAATCAACTTGTTTAACTGCATTATTTTATATATATATTTGTTTTTATATTATGAATTTATGTTCTTTGTAATTGACAAACTGAATAATAAAAGAAATGGATATTAACCTGAGACAGGCCATACAATAAAGATAGTAATCATATCACATCCATACATGGTCAGCAGTAAACAGCTGTTAAATAATAATAAAAATAACTATATATTTGTTTTATCACGCTGGTATTGGATCGGCACTCGGTATCATCTGATACCGCAAGTTCAGGTATCGGAATCGGTATCATGAAGGAAAAAATGGTATTGGAAGATCTCTACTACCAAACCTCAGGAATTCTAAACTTAAATGTGAGATGAATGGAGAGAGATGTGCTTCTGCTCACCTCGTTTGCCCTGACCAGGGGTGTGCAGGTCAAAGACCACGTTCAGCGTCTGTCTCAGCTCCCAGGATGTGGTTTTGCACTGCCAGTCCTGACACACGGGTCTGATGTGCACCGCCTGGGAATGAAAACTGCTGTGGAAGAGTTTCTCTGACTTCATCAGGACAGCGAGACCAGCCTGCACGTGCAACACACGGCCACATAGAGAAACAGAAGAAGACACGGTGTTAGCTGAAGACTGAACGAGAGTTTGAAATTGTGATCTTGAGAAATTCTGCCACGTATGAGGTCAGTATGTGCATCATACAAAGGAGTACACAGTGTATTTGAGTTCTGCTGTGTGTGTTTTCTTTTTCTTTTTTTTAGAAAGACAGAAATAGAGACACACAAACACACAGTCACCCACCTTCGATCCACATGGCAAGAGTTTCTTCCAGGGTGTCAAATTCTCAGTGCAAACAATCTCTCGTGGGAGGGTGGCATAGCGAAGGAAGCGGTGGTCTGTCACTTCAAGTTCAACACAAAAAAACAACATCAGTCTAGAAGTAATGAGATGCATCTTGGGTAGTATCTGTAGCACCTGCATGCTGCGAGGTGTCTAATCACACCATTAGATTTTATTCAGGCTCATCACAACAGAGTAGGGCTGCAACAAACGATCATTTTCATTGTCGATTAATCTGTTGATTATTTTCTCGATTAATCGATTAGTTGTTTGATCTATAAAATGGTGAAAAATGTCAATCAGTGTTTCCCAAAGATGATGTCTCAAATGTCTCGTTTTGTCCACAACTCAAATATATTCACTTTACTGTCATAGAGGAGTAAAGAAACCAGAAAATATTCACATTTAAGAAGCTGAAATCAGAGAATTTTGACTTTTTTTTTCTTAGAAAATTATACAAACCGATTAATCAATTATCAAAATAGTTGGTGATTAATTTAATTAGTTGACAGCTAATTGTTTAATCTTTGCGGCTCTACTAGAGAGCTTTAGAAAATGCAAAAGGGAGATCTTTACCGTTGCTTGTACCCAGAGGTTTGAACGACGCACTGGGCTGAACAGTGTTGGTGGAGTCAATGAAGTTCAGCGAAGCGCAGAAGATCCCCGACAGAACGTTCGTCAGCTCCTTCCACGTGCCATCGACACTAAAAAAATGGTACGAAAATGTTGACATGACTGAGAAAGCACTTACTAGGATCTATGAAAATATAGAGCAGCCACCAGAGGGCCATACTCACTCTGTCACAGAGTCCTGGAACCAGACCCAGAGTTCGGCCCCGGGAGGAGACGGCAGGAAGGGCTGCCCCCACTGCATGGTCCTCCAGTAGCCCTGCGTGAAGGAGATGTGCAGCTCTCGCACCGAGAACTTGGAGATGACCTGGCCCAGAGACTTGGGAAACAGCCGGTAGTGGGACACTGAGGAACATAATATAACATCATACAGTTTAGTGGGTGTGTAAGTCACAAGTTTCATCACGATATACAATATTATATTGATTCATCGGACAACTTAAACTAATTACTCATTATTATTATAGTGTAGAATATGTGAAAAATGTCTGAAAATGATGTGATAAACGTTAGAAAAATATCCAAAAATTATTTGTAAAATATGTGAAGAAACTAGTGAAAAATTTCAGAAAGATATTCGAAAAATGTCCAAAAAGTATTTGTAAAATATGTGAAAAAAAGTGAAAAATATTAGAAAAATATCCAAAATTATTTGTAAAATATGTGGAAGAAATAGTGAAAAATGTCAGAAAAATATTAGAAAAATGTCCATAAAGTATTTGTGAAATATATGAAAAATGGCAGAAAAATATTAGAAAAATATCCAAAATTATTTGTAAAATATGTGGAAGAATTAGTGAAAAATGTCAGAAAAATATTAGACGAATGTCCAAAAATTATCTGTAAAATATGTGAAGAAACTAGTGAAAAATGTCAGAAAAATATTAGAAAAATGTCCAAAAAATATTTATTTAATATGTGAAATAGCAGAATAGCAGACAAGATGAATGACAGTCGGAAACAAAGCAGCACGTAAAATTATGATATTCTGGAAATGATAAGGTTTAGTATAATTATATTGAATAATGTAAGTGATATATGTGCACACATACTAATCAAAGGTCAAAACAGCGCTAAATTTGGCTGAATTATAAAAGGCAGAAGTGATGAAAGGAAGAGCCGGCTCTTCTCTTCTTGTTGAGCTGAGCCAAATGATCTGATCACTAAAAAGAGCCGGAATTCCCATCACTAGTTCTGTTGCAATAAGAACAAATAATGTCTGTTTGTGCCTCCAGATGGAAGTCTAAATGTTTAATGAATCAGTGTTAACAGCTAACAGCAGTTATCTCACCTTTGTTTCCTCTCATGAAGTCAGTCTCCCACAAGGTGCGGAACTGGAAGCTGGCATAAACATCTCCTGAGTGCAGAGGTCTGATCACCAGCTCCTCCTGGAACTCATCTTTGTGCTGCGGTACCGAGGCTTGGACCGGTACCGAGGAGGAGGGTTGGACCGGTACCGAGGAGGAGGATTGGACCGGTACCGAGGAGGAGGAGTGGACCGGTACTGAGGAGGAGGATTGGACCGGTACCGAGGGTTGGACCGGTGGTTGGACCGGTGGTTGAGCTTCATTAGTCTCCTGTCTGTCTGCAGCTTCATCATGAGTCTCCTCTTCAACAACATCAGTCGCTTCCCATCGTCTCTCCTCCACTTCCACCGTCTCTGTGGCTGTTTCTGGATCATTATCTACCGCTGCGTCGTGTTCTTCAGCAGCTGGTGTCGTTTCTTGACTGTCTGCGATGATAAACAGCGTTAAACTGCAGAGAATCAGCAGCAGAGCCGAGTAGCTGCTTCTGAGACCCGCCATGTTTGCTCCAGTTGGTGGTGCTTCACTTCCGCATCATCGCGTCATCCGTGGAACCAGCCAATGAGCTGCGTCCATATGTATCCCTGTCTGTAGCACTGAAGGGAACTGTCTTTTGTTTTAAGCACAAATATTATGACATTTTTATGATTTAATACTAACATGGAAGCGTTATCTGCTTTATTTGAAGGATTTATGAGTAGCATAATGGTGCTTTTATAGAGTGTAGAAGTTATTTTTTAATGCGGAAGCGGTAGTTTATGATGTTTTTCATGCATATTGATTTGATTTTAGATTTTGGGGTTTTCATATATGCTTCAAACAATATGCCTGCCGCGTTATTATAGTATATATATATATATGTATAAATATATATAATAATAATAATAATAATAATAATAATAATAATAATATATATAATAATATATAAATAATAAATATATATATATAATATATATATATATGTTTTAGGAAAAAATGCAGAAATAAATTAAAAGGTGCAGGGACATTTAATTTATTTCTGTATATATCTACGAGTACAGCAAATGTACATCATCAGTTGACCAGTGTCCAATGGTGCATAAGATAAGATATTCCTTTATTAGTCCTGCAGTGGGGAAATTTGCAGTGCACAGCAGCAAAGGGGATAGTGCAAAACACAAGAAGCATCAGCTAACACAGTAGAAAAAGAGCTAAACAAAGTTAAACAAAATATGAACAATCAACTATAAGAAAATCTTAAAAAAATATTTCAAAAAAATAATAATAAATTAACCATTAATAAATTAACCAATTACAGGCAATTTTGTCATATAAATTCTCGATTAATGATTACAAAGCTTGCTCGACTTAATCTGGTATTTAACTGGGCTAAACCTATACAGTAAAGCTTATATATAAAATATGCGAGGGGGGTGCTTAAAAGGATACTGATGTGTTGCCAAATATGTTATCACCATAAAATACATGAATATTCATGGTAAGATCCACAAAAAAAAAATGCATCAATGTGTGCAGCATGTGAAACGCTTTTTGCTGGGAAGCTCCATTAAAATAATAAGTTATATTATAATTATAAAAGGAAATACTTTGTACAAAAGCATATTAAAAACATATACATTAAGTACATATACAGTATAAGATATATATTATGTATATACACAGTATAAGATATATTATATATATACAGTATAAGATATATTATACAGTAAAAGAAATATTATATGTATACAGTATGAGATATATTATATATATACACAGTATAAGATATACTATATATATATACAGTATAAGATATATTATATATATATACAGTATAAGATATATTATACATATAGTATCAGATATATTATATTTATATACAGTATAAGATATTATATATATATATACAGTATAAAATATATTATATATATACAGTATAAGATATATTATATATATACAGTATAAGATATATTATATATATACAATATAAGTCAATTATATATATACAGTATAAGATATATAATATATATATACAGTATAAGATATATTATATATGTACAGTATAAGATATATTATATATATACAGTATAAGATATATTATATATACAGTATAATATATATATTATAAATATATACAGTATAATATATTATATATATATATAGAGTATAAGATATTATATATATACAGTATAAGGTATATTATATACAGTATAAGATATATATTATATATATATACAGTATAAGATATATTATATATACAGTATAAGATATATTATATATATACAGTATAATATATATTATATATATATACAGTATAAGATATATTATATATATATATACAGTATAAGATATATTATATATATACAGTATAAGATATATTATATATACAGTATAAGATATATTATATATACAGTATAAGATATATTATATATATATATACAGTATAAGATATATTATATATATACAGTATAAGATATATTATATATATACAGTATAAGATATATTATATATATACATACAGTATAAGATATATTATATATACAGTATAAGATATATTATATATACATATATACAGTATAAGATATATTATATATATACAGTATAAGATATATTATATATATACAGTATAAGATATATTATATATATACAGTATAAGATATATTATATATATATACAGTATAAGATATATTATATATACAGTATAAGATATATATATATACAGTATAAGATATATTATATATATACAGTATAAGATATATTATATATATATACAGTATAAGATATATTATATATATACAGTATAAGATATATTATATATATATATACAGTATAAGATATATTATATATACAGTATAAGATATATATATATACAGTATAAGATATATTATATATATACAGTATAAGATATATTATATATATATATACAGTATAAGATATATATATATACAGTATAAGATATATTATATATATACAGTATAAGATATATTATATATATATATACAGTATAAGATATATTATATATACAGTATAAGATATATATATATACAGTATAAGATATATTATATATATACAGTATAAGATATATTATATATATATATACAGTATAAGATATATATATATACAGTATAAGATATATTATATATATATACACAGTATAAGATATATTATATATATACAGTATAAGATATATATATATACAGTATAAGATATATTATATATATACAGTATAAGATATATTATATATATATATACAGTATAAGATATATTATATATATATACACAGTATAAGATATATTATATATATACAGTATAATATATATAGTTATAGTGCTATAGTTGAATATTTTGTGGTGTTGCTGGACGGGCATCATCACCCCTCCCACAACACACACACACACATACACGTACACACACACACGTACACACACACACACACACACACACATACACACTGTTCAGCCATGGCTCCCTGCTAGATAGAAGAGATGCTCAGAGCTGCTGTTGTGTTGTCAGAGCGCATTAAATCTGCTTCTCCTCCTGACCTTGCTGCTGCTGCCTCTCTGCCTCTCTGCCTCTCTGCCTCTCTCTGGTTGGAGCTTTTCAATATTTTATTGAGGATTCCTGCGCTGTCTCTGTCTCTGTGTCCTCATGGCTACATCGGATGGACTAGACAGCGGCTGTCTGCAACGAGGCAGATCTCAAAGTGACCCGAACATCCTCACCGAACCGGGCATCGATCTGGCTCATGGCACAGGTAAGAAACACGCGTCATTGTCTGCACATTTTATTTCCCTATATGTGTTTTTTTGCAGCGGTTTCCAGCAGGCATTGCCCGGTGGTGGTGGGGGGTTATAGGAACATAATGGGGATAATTAGAGCATATGCTTCCAACCTTTATGACGAAACCTCAGCGCTGCAAATTGAAAAATGAATGTGCCATATCAGCGTCTATATGAATGGCTGCAGATTTGCTCGTTATATGAAGAAGAAGACGCCTGTAGCCTCATCATCATCATCAGGCTGTTATATGGCTGCAGGTCAGGAATCAGCGTGTATATATAGGCCCTTTAATATGATATTAAAGCGTGCAACATTTACTATTTCCCTTCTGCAGGATGCAAAAACCTCCCTAATCAACATTTACTATTTGCATTCTGCAGGATGCAAAAAAACTCCCCATTGAGCATTTATCATCGCATGCATGTGTGTGTGTGTGTGTGTGTGCTCCATGATGCTCTGCTGCTATTTGTTGTCTTTATCTCTGAGCCTCCATTACAGCCTCGTTATTCAGGACACACATGGAGGGTTTTGTTGCACATCTTTGTTGGTATATTAAAGCTAAATAGCTCTGACTCTGCTGCTGCCTATTGACAGATCATCCCTAACCCCTCCTCCTCCAATACTGAAATGATCACTGTTGTGATCAATGAATGGCCTGTCCACGTGATGCAGGCTATATGGGTGGAAATACCCCCCAATTCACAGCCACATGCACTCACAGTTCATGCATCCTGCAGGTGTGCTCTCCAACATGGAGCCCTTATTGTTTATCTCTCCTGTTAGTCATATCCCTCTGCATATGGAATAATGAATTGATCCTTCATTAATAAGAGGAGAACACCAGGGAGCAGTCATGTTCTGCACTTCTCTGATGAACTCCTGTAAAATAGACTCTTTCGTTCTCGTGTGTTTGCTGTAAATCCTCCTGAATCTTCTCTTGAATCACTAATATATCTTCTTTTTTTACGTAAGTGAGGCTATTTATGGTCATATTGTGTGGGCTTGGGAAGAGTCATAACCTTTTACTCCCACGCATGGTGAGTTTTACGCACATGAAGAATGCTTGACTGAATGAATCAGATAAAAAAAAAAAAAAAAAAATGGTGTCATTCACCTTTCAACTGTTCGCTAATGAGACCTCACATCTCTCCAATCACACCTACCTGCAATCATCAGCTGTCCATAGCACATTTTAAATGGAGCCTCGGCCTCCTATGGATGGTTTTAATTCACACACACAGGTGGATGTGAGAGTGTCACACCTGAATAAACAACACCTGCCATTGCTACTGTAGTGATGAGAGCTAAAGCTACGAGGGAACACTGAAGATCAGCCGGTTAAACCTGCAGCAGAATATTTTTTGTCATCTTTGGGGCAAAAATCCCATAATAACCTTTCAGCATATTGTAATTCAAATGTTCTGAGAGACAACTAGACTTCTGCTCCTCCTCATGGCTCTGTTTTCATGCTTTAAAAAAATCTAGCCCGCGACGAGAGACTTTGACCAATCACAGGTCATTTCAGAGAGAGAGCGTTCAGAGGCAGCTGTCAATCTCTCACAAACTCCGATCAAACGGTCAAACTAGGCAGCGCTGATCAAATATGAATCAATATTCTGTTACTATAATGCCTATTTCTCTCCTCAGATGTTTTCAGAAACATCTTGTTTAGCTGTAAAATGAGAAAGTGTGCTCCGGCTGGTGGGCGGTGCTTGGTATTTCCCTCAACTTCCCCAACAAACTTTCTCATTTTACAGCTGAACAGTACATTACAAGATGTTTCTGAAAACATTTGAGGAGAGAAATAGGCATTACAGTAACAGAATATTGATTAATATTTAATCAGCGCTGCCTAGTTTGACCGTTAGATCGGTTCGCGAGTGATTGACAGCTGCTGAAGAGACGGCAAGACTCCAGCTCGGCTCTGATTGGTTGTTTTCCTCCAGTCTGTGAAATCTTCCAGATGCCGTGAGAAGCACCGGAGGACACAAAGGCACATGATTTTTTTGTCAGATTACCTGTTTCATTCTCTATATGTCATACAATATAGTGACCATTTTATAAAAATAATCATATTTGCTCCATTTCTACACACTGCAGCTTTAATGGACCCCTCGCTGTATTCAACCCTCTTATGGATGATTTAGGTGGATGTGATAATGTCACGCTGGGTCTCCGACACACCTGAGTAAACAACACCCCCCATTGCTTGTGATGAGAGCTAAAGCTATGAGGTGAACGCTGAATATCAGCCTCTCTTACCATCGGCACAGTTTGAACTTTAAGGTTTGAACCTAGTGGGAATGTAATGTTTTCAACAGAGGCTTTGTTTACATAAAATTATTACACAGCTGTGTTGAATACTCGATTATGATTGGTCAATCACGGTGTTCTGCGGTCTGTAATTTCTGTATAACAGACCGTTGCTATGTATAACAGACCGTTGCTATGGGCGCAGTTCAGATGTCGGACTCTGGAGGACTGTTTTTGTGTCAAAATATTGATTTCTTAAGTAAGTAGCCGTGTAATAAGCGGGATAACGTACAGCTAGCGGGTCATTGTTGTGAAAGAATCCCCGACAGGGCGATGCTGCACCCCGACGCCCAACAATGACCCGCTACCTGTACATTATCCCTTAAAAAAGGAACACAATCAGGCACCTGCAGGTGCATGTTCATATCCTTAATATGCCCAATGAGTGATGGAATATTGCAAGAACCATAAAAAACAACTCGCACAAACCCGACAGTAAACCAGAGAAGTATTACACCGAGTCCTAACTGAATGTGAAGTCTACTGGCCGCGAGTGACATAACGGATTCAGTGTGGACAGAGAACACCAGACTATGTTATTATAAGTAGGCTGGTTCCTATTTCTGTCAATCAGAAGAAACAACAAGGTCGATATTAGTATGTTAGTTCGGTATTATTATAAAAAATATAGATATTTAAATCCCTACATGCATTTTTGGCTACGGCCACTTCAGTGAACCCCCTGAACCAACGCAAACTACACCTCTTACGCTGGAATATGCACAACTGCATTACTGTCACAAACAGTCGTCAATACACTGCAAGGACAGAGTCAGTGTCTGGTGACCCAAAGTACACAACATGGCCCGCCCCCCGCCCCCCCCTCTCTCTGCGTGGATCATCACTGCGCTAGCGTCTGGGACAACCAGTCTTTGCCAAAGGATTACTTTGGCAAAGACTGCCTTTTGCCCCCAACACAGTGGCCCTTGCAGCTGCAGAGGCTGACACTGTATTCATCCACTTACTCAACACTGCTGGGGAGGAGAGTCAATAGAGAGGACGGTCACAGTCGACCATCACAGAGAATCCCAGCAAATGGGTGCAGTGTAATGATACAGCAGGACAACAAGTCAATCCAGCTGTCCAACAATACACTATTACTTCTTATTAAAGGACCAGTGTGTAACATTTAGGGGGATCTTTAGGCAGAAATAGAATATCATATTAATAAGTATGTTTTCTTTAGTGTATAATCACCTGAAAATAAGAATCGTGTTTTCGTTAGCTTAGAATGAGCCGTTTATATCTACATAGGGAGCCTGCCATGTTTCTACAGTAGCCCAGAACGGACAAACCAAACACTGTTAACTTTTCCTGCTTGGGTTGGAGTCGATAACGTTACTCGCTTCTGTCGCCGCCGCTCTCTCTCTCTTGCTTCACCACTCACTTCCCACGTACACACACACTCTAAGCGCTCTACTCTTACAATAACTGGCTCTAGAGAGGGACATTCGTGTCATTGTGTCGGCCTACAAAGCAATCCTACACGCTTGGCACACGGGAGAAGTTATAATCTGCCAGATCCTGTGTGGAATAACATTTCAAAGTGTTTAGGCTCGACTCTGATAATGTTTTCTCTCATTTAGGGAGGCGACCAACGACTGTTTTCATTGTCGATTATTTTCTGGATTAATCGATTAGTTGTTTGGTCTATAAAATGTCAGAAAATGGTGAAAAATGTCGATCAGTGTCCTCAAATGTCTTGTTTTATCTGATGAGCAGTCCAAAACCCAAAAATATTCAACCTAAAATTATGTATATTGTTTGGGATTTTTGATCCCTAAATTTTGAAATTATGAAATAAATCATAAAAGTTATTGTTACTACTTTTGTTTATCAATTATTTGATTAATCGTTTCAGCTATGGGCTGTAATTAACGATTATTTTCATTGTTGATTAATCTGTCGATTATTTTCTCGATTAATCGATTCGTATTTTTGGTCCAAAAAATGGTGAAAAATGTCGAAGATGACGTCCTCAAATGTCTTGTTTTGTCCACAACTCAAAGATATTCAGTTTACTGTCATAGAGGAGTAAAGAAACCAGAAAATATTCACATTTAAGAAGCTGGAATCAGAGAATTTTGACTTTTATTTTGTTAAAGCAATGACTCAAACCAATTAATTGATTATCAAAATAGTTGGCGATTCATTTAATAGTTGACAGCTAATCGATTAATGGTTGCAGCTCTACTCTCATTGTTGCTAGACTCCTTTATCTTATGGAAACTGAATGGAGACATCCTCTGAGCTGCTGATTTATACCTCACTTATATAGGAACATAAGTTCGGTTAACAGCAGCAGCAGTATAAAAACTTGTTTAGTCAGTTTGTTCAGACAAGGACCCCCTTTAGATTCTGCTGCTAATAAAATGTCACTTTCACTCAAACTTCCACTTAGTCATCGCAGAGTGTCGACCGAGGTAATGGTGTGGAGAGGACACCTTGAAGCGGACAGGGAGCGTGTCCAAGCAGGGCTGTCCCTCTGGCTTCATCCCCACTATGTAATTCCTCTGTCCTACAGAAAGACAGGGTTCTGTACACAGATAGAGAAGCTCTGGTGAAAATAACTGAGGCAGGAAGTTTGGAAAGAGTTGCCCAACACACGTATCAGGAGAAAGTAGAATGGGAATATCAGTCATTTGGTATAAATGCTAGAGGTCTAAGAAGATATTGATACACCGTATAGTATTGCGATATTATGTTTTGTGATACTGTATTGATTCTCAAAAACACATAGTGTACATGCAAAGATTTGGCTCAGATTGCAAAAAAAGTAATGCTTGGATGTTACAGGGACTGTGACGAATGCAAATGCAGATTCCACTGTTCTGATTCTTACAGTTGGCACTATATCGCAATGTATTGAGTCATTACCCCTGTATCATGATACGTATCGTATCGCCAGGTTCTTGTCAATACACAGCCCTCATAAATACACAAATACCGTGCCGATACAGCTACAACTAATGCATATTTCTATCATCGGTTGACCTGTTTAAGCCTTTTTGATTAAACAATAAATATTTTAGTCTATAAAATGTCATAAAAAAGAAAAAAAAAAGCATAAGTAGATGTCTTGAGATTACTTGTTTTGTCCGACCAACAGTCCAAAACCAAAAAATATTCAATGTACAACGATATAAAACAGAGAAAAGCAGCATATCCTCCTCCTTGAGAAGTGGGAACTAAAAAATGTTTGGCATTTTTGCTCCCTAAATTGTGAAATTAAGAAATAAATTATCAAAGTTATTGTAACTAGTAATTTATTTTCATTATCGATTAATCTGTTGATTATTTTCTCGATTAATCGATCAGTTGTTTGGTCTATAAAATGTCAGAAAATGGTGAAAAATGTTGATCAGTGTTTCTTAAAGTCCAAGATGACATCCTCAAATGTCTCGTTTTGTCCATAACTCAAAGATGTTCAGTTTACTGTCATAGAGGAGGAAAGAAACAAGAAAATATTCACATTTAAGAAGCTGAAATCAGAGGATTTTTTCTTAAAAAATGACTCGAACTGAAATCGATTATCAAAATAGTTGATTAATTTCATAGCTGATAATCGATTACTTGTTGCAGCTCTAGTTTCAGCATTACTGTATAGATGCAGATGACCAACCACTCTCAAAATGCTGTAATAATTCATGAAGAAAATCTCTTTTCACCTGCCCTCCCTCTTGAGAAGTCACAGAGCAGAGTGAATGAAAGAACAGCGTCCTGAGAGCTCACAGGAATTCCTCATCTTGCTCAAGGCGACTTCACCACGGTGGATCTCCGCTCACACGGCGGTTTAAGCCCGTCGGACCCAATTTGTTGGGTTATAGGGACAGTGTCTCTCTTACCACGAGTGCCCACTGATCAGTGATCTTTTAGGTCTCATCCTCTCCCGCCGGTCTCACTGATACCTGGATAATCCTCTCAGATCTGACATCAGAAGAGTCTCCGAGGATTGCAGGTATAAGTGGAGCCCCCACCCCCTAATGAACAAGGAGATACATCAAAAACCCTGAGAGAGCTGATATTGAGCCGTGACGATGACTCACCCCAAACCAGAGCAATGTCTTGTACATAATACCTCCCTTATTCTCAGGCCTTGATGAGTAAATACGGGAAATATCTGACTCAGTGGGTCTTATATAACGTGCTCCCCATTTAACGAGGCCTTGTTTAAAATGAAGAAGTAATAATGGATGCAAAATGGTACTAGTGCCGCAAGAATTCCTTACATAATGTGTGAAAAAAGCAAGCTGGTTTTTCGAGATATCCAGAGCATTAATACAGCAGCAAACAACTAGTAGCTATGTAGAGATATAGAGGAGTGATGTCTACCTGAGCAGAGAATGAAGTCACCCTCTGTGTGTGTTATAATCCGAGCTTCTCTGTGCTTTGTTTATAGCATGTGAGTAACTGTGAGCGTGCCCCACTGGCTAGCTAATCACCGCCACTCTGCAATGCACTCATATGCGCCCCCCAGATTAACAGTGTCAGCACTGTTGACGTTGTTTGCACTGTTAGCGTTGTTAGCACTGTTAGCGTTGTTAGCACCATTAGCTGCCCAGCCGCCAGCTCAGCCGTCCCCATGTTGAGAGCTGCGTGGAAACAATCCCTCAATCATGCTCTGAATTTAGAATTTAGCATCTTTAAGATCGTTTATTGCCAAGAAGTGTGAGAGTCATTTGTTTGTTCCATTGCAACATCAGCGCCCAGCAACAAAGCTACGCTTCCGCCATTTTGGACTGAAGGCGATTACCGGGTGCCAATAAAACATCCGCCTAAAAAGAGCCGTACAAAAGTAAAACGAAATTATTTCTATTTTGTTGTCATATCGTAACGAAATGGCCTGTGTTGAACAATAAAAATATTAGAAATATAATAAGCGTTTTCAGTCCAAAATGGCGTTTCCGTTGGTTCAGAGGCTCACTGAACCCCCTAGAAATGCATCTATATTTTTTATAATAACGTAGAACTAATAATTGACTGTAATGATGAATTATATCAACCTTGTTGTGTTGTCTTATTGACAGAATAAGAAACCAAAAAGATAAGAAGATAGATTTGTGTTTTTTTCATTTACTTATAGCCTAATAACATCGGACACTCTCTGTCCACACACCGTTAAATATGCACTTCCTGTTACGCCATGTAGACAAACCACGTACCTATCAGCTGTACGGTCAAGATCAGTCTGGAGACGAAATCACTTAAAAGATGGGTGATACTTGCTATCTTCCGATGTGTGTGTTTTTAAAACAGAAAACAGGTTTTATGCTGCGATATTTACTGAAAATGACAATACAGTCAACCCCAGTAGACTTTCATGTGATCTCCCTCCAGCCAGCCGCCTCCTTATTTAGGTGTTTGTAATGAAATGAGGAGGTATCGTATCAGATATCTTCTCATTTCAACTTCACAAATCAGAAACAGCATCCGACAAAAGTTCAGCTCAAAACGTTGCCTATGGTTTCATCTCTTTGCTTCTATACTCTTTGATTCAAATGAGTTGTTGTAGAATGAAACGAACATATGGACGTATTTAAGCGTTCGTACATTAATACAAAACTGCAGCTTATGCACACATACTCCACGAACCAATCAAAAATCAATCTATATCTATCTATCTGCTTACTCTGCATTTATCTATCACCCGTGGATCTGGAGAAGATTAACACCTCTCAACAGATAAAGAGTGGTACCGATCTTCTCAACCAACTTTCAGCAAGAGGCGTATAAATATAACAAGCGTAATTCCCAAAATAACTTTTTCTATTCCCTCTGTTTTTCTGAATGATATTTCACCCTCGTCTAGAGTCTATAAACGGGGTGTGAACTTGTTGCATTCAGCCGTGGATCACATGTGTTAAGTGGATAAAACACAACAGCGAGAGCAACAGTGGCTGAGAGGTGAGAAGTCTAAAAAAAGCAGGAAGAAGAGAGAATCAGACACCAGAAAAGAGTTCCTCTCAGGGCTGCTCCACCGCTTAGTCGATTAATCGACTAATTGATTGTTCTGGTCTAAGATTTCTTTAGCCGATTAGTCGTTTCTTTTGTTTTTTTTCATGCTGAATTACTTATTTCTAAGAAACTTCTGAGCACATCTCTGGTAAACACAAGATTTAAAGTGGTGGAGAAACTCAGTTTTACATATCTGTATATTAAAGCGACTGTTTGTAACTTCTTACACGTATAAATAATTGCGGGTTGGTGTCCCATGAGCGCTCGCGTGTGGCTACGCTGTTCAGACAAGCACCAAAACAGCAAAGTGCTATCTAGTGAAGCCCGTCTTGCAAAACAGTGTTGGCCGTTGCCGGAGGACGCGGGGGAGACCGTAGCTTTGGTCTTCAGGGCCGGAGTCTCTGCTGTACTCTGCTCCTCTGCCTGCCTGCATTCACTCACACACCGCGCTCGTTCTCGCTCTTTCGCTCCGCTCTCACGTGCGTGCACGCACACTCCACACTGCAGAAGAGTTAGTTTAGCTCTGAGAATATCTTGTGAATGTACAGTGGACGTTTGTGCAGAAATAAATGCTGCAGCTCCTCCAGACCAACAGAGGTTTCCCGTGTCTTGTGAAGTGACGGGGCTCCGCAGAGAGAAACATTAGTGTCTCCGACCAAAACTCCGGTCTCTCCTCTGTTCCCTCCGGCCGCGGTCAGGAGGCTGAAACAGGAAAAGCCAACACTAGGATCAGCATTGATTCATTGAGAGACCTTCGCCTGGTCAGCTAACATTACTGCCAAGCAGCTGAAATATAGAGTGATATTGTGGTTTTAGCTGACGTGTGTCGCCTCACTGTTTTGGGAGATGCTCGTTCATGTCTATTTAGAGCGAGCACAAGCGCGAGCAACACGACGCTGACTTTCGCTGACTTAACGGCCACAGGTGTCGCTGTTAACAAGCATTTCTGATTCTTACATATATTCCCTTTAAATCAACTAATCCATTAAAAGAGTATGAGTGTTTTTCTTTGCCCGAGGAGCGCCCTAATTGAGTTGTGGATAAAACAAGACATTTGAGGACGTCATCTTGGACTTTTGGGAAAAACAAATTGACAATTTCTCCTCATTTTATAGACCAAACAACGATTAATCAAGAAAATAATCCACAGATAAATCAGCAACGAAAATGATCATTAGTTGCAGCTCTGACTGAAACGACTAGTCGATTCATGAAAGAATTGATAAAAGTCTAATAACAATAACTTTGATCTTTTATTTCTTCCTTTTATAATTTACGGAGCAAAAATGCCGAACATTTTTTAGTCCCCACTTCTCAAAGACGAGCATATGCTGCTTTTCTCTGTTTTATATCATTGTACATTGAATTATTTGGGGCTTTTGGACTGCTGGTCTGAAGACATCTACTTTGCCTCTACTGCCTTTACTCCTTTTATGGCACTAGAGGAGGGCTGCAGCTAACGATTATTTTCATTGTTGATTAATCTGTTGATTATTTTCTCAATTAATCGATTTGTTGTTTGGTCTATAAAATGTCATGTTTTATTGTTATTTAAAACTTTTCTAGACATTTTATAGACCAAATTAATCGAGAAAATAACCGACAGATTAACCGACAATGAAAATAATCGCTCATTGTAGTCTTCAGAAGAAACCACCTGCATCGCCACCTACATGAAGCCTCATTAAGGTCTTACTTCCTATTTCCAGTAGCGGAGCTGTAATTCACGCCGGCGTCACGACTCATTCGTCATGGTCAGCCTTAAGGGACTGTGAGTCAGTCAAGGCCACCTGTTAGTAGTAGCTATTCATTTCTCTCCTCCATGATGCTATAGAGGTCCCCGCAGAGGCCAAGGAGACAAACACTCTATCCATCTAAACCATCCAGAGTCTGAGAGCAGCTTTCTGGTTGCCCTCGCCATCATGAAACGTTTACCGTTATTATTAATTGATGTAGTTGAGTCTGTGGGAAGCAGAAGACTGCGAGGCACTTTAAGATAGTGATACATATCCGTCAGCCGCACGACTACAAGCACTGACTCATTCAGTCATTTTATAGTTTATTGCCCTTGGTGAGAGTGGGCGATATGAATAAAAATGTTCTATAACATTTTGTTATTTTATACCGCAAGAGTCGCCTATGTATGTAGAAATCTGAATAAATGATTTAAAAAATATATACGGGGCCCGAGGAGTCACTAAATGGTTTCATTAAAATGATGTGAATCGTGCTGCGGCCTTCACAGTCATCAGAGTGTTCTCCACGCTTTAAGGAGCGGTGTTCATCCCTCCAGTTGAATTCTTGGATAATCAATGCTCTTCTTACTTTTTCATGTTGTTTTTTTGCATTAATTCATCACCCATTTAATTATTGATGCTGTTAGGATTTTGGCAATTCAATGAGAAGTGTTTAAAAGGTCCAGTGTGTAGGATTTGGCGGCATCTAGTGGTGTGGTTGCAGATTGCAACCAACTGAGTACCCCTCCGCTCACTCCTCCCTTTCCAACTCCGCGGTAACGTGAGCCGCCAAGTGCAAAACCTTGGTAACGCCGTTCTACTCGTTCAGAGGCCATCCTTACCATAATAACACTACTTCAACGGAGGTCAGACGGCTGCTGGCGGTACCACGGTTTTACACGGCAACAGTGTTTGGTTTGTCCATTCTGGGCTACTGTAGAAACTAGGGATGCACCGATACCGGTATCAGGTATCGGGTCCGATACTGTGCTCATGTACTCGTACTCGCAAAACGGCTCCGATACAACTTTACAGCAGTGTGACGTTAACCTCTCGTCAGCATCTTTCAGGTTTTGCTTGCATTGTCTGACTCACGCGTGCGTTAGATTCCTTGGTCCGCCTTTCAAGACGGGTCGGGTGGGTTGCCGACATCGCCGCAGACCCCTGACGCCTTTTACGTGGCAGAGCCCTGCCCTGGGGGCACGCCGCGGTTAGGGCGCACTGAGGAGAGTCCGCCCCGGTGACACCTTGGCCAAGCCCACCGGGAAGCACCTTCGCCCTGAGCCTTTCCAAGCCGACCTAGAGCCGGTCGCGGTGCACCGCCTTGTATGCGGGACACCCCAGCCTGCCGTGTGTCGCTCACACCCTCCAGCTGGCTGTTAACGAGGGTCTTTTGGCACAGAGAAGTACTCGTATCGGTACTCGGTATCGGCGAGTACCCAAATGTAAGTACATGGCGGACTCCGTGAAGAGGACCCGCTCCCTATGTAGATATGAAGGACTCATTCTGTGCTGACAAAAACACATTGATTCTTAGTTTCAGGCGATTATACACTAAAGAAAACATAGTTATTAATACTATATTCCATTTCTGCTAATAGATCCCCCAAAATGTTACACACTGTTCCTTTGAACAGTTAAAATAACAAGTAAGGAAGGTCTTTGTTTTGGCTAATCAAGAGTATTAAATACTTGACAATCACTTCATCACATTGATAGAAAATAGATATTGCCATAAAGCAGAGCTGCTGATCTGCAACACTGCCTACAGTGGTCTAATTCCACCAGAGATATTAACAGAATACCTTTGTAGGAAATTGAATAGCAATGTCTCTACTGGATGACAAATCTCTTCTTCATTGTCTCTTAGATGAGGCCTAACATCTATTCATTATTTTTTAGTTAAGTCTGTAAAATGTCAGAGAATCGTGGAGAAATAACTAAGTCACAATAGCCATCACAATTTCATCACATACAGTCTTGTTTCTGTCTAATCAACTGTCCCAAAACCCAAGGATATTCAATTTACAATGATATAAAACAGAAAAGCAGCACAACGCTCACATTTGAGAAGCCGGAGCCAGCAAATGTGTTTGCTTTGTGTTACTCTTCCTTTCTCTCTCTCTGTCTGTAACATGTTGTACCAACTGTAACCGTCACATCCTCGACCGCTGAGTAGTGAATGGGGGATAAGCTGCATCTGGACGCCTTGTTGAGCTCTGCTCTCTGTGGACGCCTTCACTGTCTTTCAGCCGCCCATGAAAATGGAGCACGAAAAATGACGACAACAACAACAAAAAGCCCTGCATCATGCGTTCTCCCTGTGGGAGCAGATTAGGCATTTGACAGGGTTTGAGGCATGTGTGGCTGCGCCTGTTGTTTGCGTGCATACACCTGCGTGTCTGCGTGATTTTTTTATTTTCCGGGGCGTGTGCATCCAAGTGTGCATTGATCTGCAGGAGAACTGGCAGGTTCTGTGCAGACTCGTGCAATGAAAATAATCACAGCCGGAATATGCAAACGAGACAGTCAGGCAGTTGAGCAGACAGCACCTCGGAGAACAGAGAGCAGCCCCTCAAACACCTGTCAGAGACCCCGGCGTAAAAGGCAGGATGTAACGGAGCTACTTAGCCTTTTAAAGGCTGAGGTTAAATGGAGTTCAGGAAGTTGCATGCTCCGCTATTGCTGTGAAGGGTAAAGAGCAAAGAGAGGAAACTCCTCTGGGTATCGAGGCTGTGCAACATTTTTTTTGGAGGGAAGGAGAAGAAAAAGGAGATGAGGCTGAATAAGTGAATCAGAGAGGAGATGGAGGAGAGGGAGTAAGGAGAGAAAGAGATGATGATGAGGAGGAGGAGGAGTTGAAAAAAAGCCAAGAAGTTGTCCCTGTTGCTAACCGGCCACGGTGAGATGATGGATAGTCTACAGGAGGCCATTAACAAAGAGGCTGTGTGCCTCTGCATGAGCACCAGTTCTCCACGGATCCTATGTCGACCTTAAAGTGATATACTGAATTCCTCTTTTTTACCTTAATCTAGCCTATATGATTTTCTCCCTCAGGGATTTATTTTCTCATTTACTCACCTTTTTCGTTTTTGCATTTCATACATTTTTTTGGATTGATTTCTTTCTTCCAGGCAGCCGTTCAGGGCAATAAACATATGAGAATCCACTTGCAGAGACTTTTAAGGTGCTTGCTTGAGATGGATCAGCCATCACGGGGAACATTTGGTTGGATTTATTAAGTTCAGTTATCGTTGTGAGCAGGTAATGCTCTGGAAAGAAACGCCTACTTGTCGGTGCGTTCAGTGAAACTCTGATATCCGAGATTTACACGACCAATCTGCTGAAAAACATAACATCCTTAAGATCGGAAGATTAAACCTGATGAAAGACAAACAATAAGCATGCATGGACATTTTTCTTGTAGGTGCAGCTATCTTCATCATTGATTAATCTCTTTATTATTTTTTGATCAAACCATCAGTTGTGTAGTCAGTGAAACGTAACAAAAGAGGAAAAAAATGCCCCTTAAATTCCCTTTGGTGATGCTTTCAAATCAGGTTGTTTCATCTGACAGTTTAAAACCCAAAGATATTAAATTCACAAAAATAGGAAGAGTCAAATTTGTTTTGCTTGATATGTTTGAAACTCTTTGATTTAATTATTTTAGCACTGAAAGGCTGCACAACACTTATAATGGTGAGCAGTAATGTAAAATGTATGTGATTTATGATTAATATGCTACAACATGCAAAACCATCATTTATGTCCTTTAAACCAGGAAAGCCATATTACTGTTTTTACATTTTTCCTCAATTTTCCTGATTTCTACCCCTAATTGGTTAAACCTGCAATAGCTGACTAAATATTCACTCTCTTTTAACTCTGTTTTTGGTCTCCACCAACTCCTGAGAAAAATATCTGCCGCTTTAGCTGCTAAAGTTTTATAATTTTACTGTTTTTATTTTTAATACTTATTTTATTTATCATCATCATTACAGTGTTTATTTTACTCTATTTTATTTAATCAACATTGTATTGCTGATCATTATTATCTCTTTTATTCTATTTTATTTTATTAAAATGTTATTATTTTAATACAATCTACTTATTTTGTGAAGTTTCATAATTTCTTATTTATTTTTATTTCCTTGTATTCTTTTTAATTTTATTATCTTAAATACCCATCTTTTATTGCTTTCTTATTCTATGAACTTTTATATTGGTTGTTTTGGTGTGCATTAAGATATTCCTTTATTAGTCCCTCAGTGGGAAAATTTGCAAAGATTTAGTCTCTAAATCCTTTTTTAACAATCTATATTTTTGTCAATCGTCTGCACAGCACTTTGAATTGCATTTGACTTCTTTGAAAGGTGCTATATAGATAAAGTTTGATTGTTTGATTGATTGATAAATGCTCCTCTGTGTTCGCCGGCTAGTAGGGCTGCACGATTATGACCAAAATGATAATAACGGATATTTTTGATCAATATTGAAATCACAATTATTCATTGATTTATGGGACAAAATATTTTAATTGCAATTTTACATTTTAAATAAACAGAGCGCTGCTTTCACTTCCATGTCGTGCTACATTCCTACTGTCAAAAATTTGAAATATTATCCTTTTACCTGTTATTGTCATCTGTAGTGGTTATTTGCTTAAAGGTCCCATATTATAAAAAAAGTGAGATTTTCACATTTTTTATAAAGCAGGCTTAAGTCCTATATAAATACTGTGAAAGTATCGAAACACTCAATCCTCAGAGAAATACACACAGCCCGTATTCAGACACTGCATTGGAAACAAGCTGTCAGGATTTCTGTCCATTTGTGATGTCACAAATATACAATATTTAGACCCTTTACACAGATTTAAACGTAAACATTCTAAATGTGTCCCAGTTTATTCCTGGTTGCAGTGTATGTAAATAACATCAGCTGACAGGAAGTACACACGGACCCAAACTGTTGCCTAGCAACGCAATTCTGTTGCAATTTCGTCGCAATTCCTTCAAAATGCGCTAAAACGGAGCGTTTCAGACAGAGGGTAAATACAGGTATATTCAGGCAGACAGTATGAGGAAAATAAAGGGTTTTTTGAACATTGCAGCATGTAAACATGTTCTAGTAGAAACACAAAATACAAGTATGAACCTGAAAATGAGCACGATATGGGACCTTTTAAAAAACACACAATTCAAATGATTAGGAAAGATTGAAGATGTATTTTTATTTAACTATTAGCTTTGATTAAAAAAACAAACTTGACATTAGTAGTTTTAATTATATATTATGAGCTGTTTAGGAAGTTAAACAGGTCATATTTCTTAAATATGTATTTTATATTGCTGTGAAAACCTTCAGACAACTGGATTTATTCAAGTTTCTCAGAAGATTACATGTGAACGCATCATGATAGCGTTATAATTTATTATCGTGTGTGTGTGTGACCGGCAAAAAAAACATTATATATGAGACTGCTGAAAACCAGCCGACTTCGACCAGCTGCTGATTGACGGTTCATCTCGAGCTTTTTTAGGAAGCGCTTGATTTATGCAGCAGAGTTTTCTATGAGCGGAGCATTTTAAACGTCAATGTCATCACGTTATCGCGAAAATCGTGATCGCGATTAATAGTCGATTAATTGTGCAGCCCTAGCGGCTAGTTGCTATCTTTGTCTGTCTACTGTTTGGTGCTGGGCAGGTAGTGTAGAGTTGGGTTTTTAGAGCTGCCAAAAATGATTCTATGAGCGCGGTAAGAGTGCATTAAAAGCAATAAAACTAGAACGATGAGCTATAAGATGCTGTAAAGCTCCAGCTGGAGGGACCTGCAGAATCGGGTGATATTTCTCTGCGGGTTCATCATTTCATGAAATTCTTCTCTCATTCAAGTATTTATGTGATTTACCATCGACATAAAAATAGTGATTATAGGTGCTTTATCCTATTTATCTTCTTGCTCAGTATGTTTGTAACATCCACAGCAGCAGCACTCTCTTCCTCTCTCACACACATAAATCGATGTATTGTGTCCACACACCTGTTCATAGCCGCCGTGTCTCCTCTCTCCTAACGAAGCTGCCAGATTCAGTCAGAGATAGATGAAGAGGGCCATAGGGGAGTCCCGGGCCCCATCACCGGTAAACGCTCCTGTCTGGGACGGAGAAACAAATAAGGGGACAGGCAGGAAGGAGGCATACATTAAAGATGGAGTGAGAGTAGAAGAAGAAGGCAGGTAAAGCTTCTAAAGTAGTATAGGAGGTATGATGAGACTGACCGCAGAGATGAGAGGAAGTGGTGTGAGGCCCTCCATAAGAGTGTTTGATGGGCTCTTACACTACAGTGTTATTGAACATCTCCGCCTGGGCCTCTCAGGAGACGGTAAATTAAATACGTAGACAGATCAGATAACTGTGCTAGAAGTAATACAGTCATAAAAAGGAAATGAATCGAAGCTTTTCATTGTGTTTTTGGACTGATGGTGTCTGAGGTAAATAGAGGAGCTGAGAGGGAAGTGAGTGGAGGAGCAGAGCCTCTTTGGCTCTTTGGGCTCATTCAATATTCCCTTCATTATACTATAACACTCAGTACTTTACTCTATTTGAAATGTATAGGGAAAAGTACATAGCATCGATCAAAGCCAAATAACACAACATGTACGTGTTAGTTTCACATATTGATCCCCCAAGACATCTGTCGACAGGAGGAGTAGATTCAGGTTTTGGACAACTGTTAATCAATCTATCAAAGGTGAAATAAACAAATAGATAAATATGCCATTAAATGTAGCTAAGGGGTGAAATGCAAAGGGAAAATTGTGCATAAATAAAATAAATAAATTTATAAATAAATATAGAATAAATAAAAAATAAATACAAAAATAAATAAATAAATTTAAAATTTAATAAGAATAAATAAAGAAATAAAAGGGATAATTAAACAGAAGAGTAAATAAATAAGGGAATTAATACAAAGATAAATAAATAAATACATTTAAAAATGAATACAAATAAATTAATTAATAAAAGGGAAAATTAAACAGAAGAGTAAACAAATAAGGGAATTAATAAAAGATAAATAAATAAAGAAGCAAATTAAAACAGAAATATCAATTTATGTCACATTTTATCAATTCATTAATGGCTATATTTATTTTTAATATAATTTTTGCTACATTTAATCGTCATTTGTTCGCCAAGCAACAAAACTACGGTGACGTTGGCAGTTAGGTTCAGGCAACAGAATCACTTAGTAAGGTTTAGGAAAAACGTCATGGTTCGGCTAAAAATAATAAGAAAAACACGTCACAAACGTCACTAATGTAACTTACAGAACTAAACAGCTGTCTTGAACATCGGTCTCCTAGTTGAAAGTCCTGTGTTTGTTGGACCCGTCCTCCTCCTCCCCTCCCCTTCCGCCCACCATCAGCAGTCTTTCTCCCTTTTTATTCTACAACACTAACTCTGAGCGTAGCATATTTACGCGGATGCGTTTACATCAAAGTCAGTACAGAATACATGCCGTACAAATGACACGCCACATTATCGTGGAATTCATACGCCTTTTCGTGTGAACGGGCTGACTTATGCAAAAAACGATTTCATATGCTACTAATGTCAGCTTCCTCTCACCTGGCCGCCGTCTAAACACACCTGTTTTTCCTCTCTGCACAATGCATGATGGGAGATAAATCTTAGTTAGTGACCATGCAATGTATACTACTAATTAGGTTGCATTGTGGGAGGATTTAAGTCCGCTATATAAGGTAAAATTGTTGTCACTAGACATTCACAAAGCACTACACTACTATTTTCATTAATGACCAATATTTTTATTATATTTTTGATTAATAAATTACATTTTGCCAATAAAATGTTTTAGAGAAGAGGACAAAATGTCCATTATTAATTCCCAGAGCCCGTGGTGACGTATTTAAATTGCTTTGTTTTGTCTGACTAAGAGTCCAGAACCCAAAAATAATCAATTCACATTTGCAGAATTACACTTTATGATTTATGGACCATTTTGCTCCATCATTGTCACATAACTAATAATCCGTGGTGTAGAGATGAAATGATTAATCGCTCCAGTCATTTATCAGGCAAAAACGTCAGACATTTATCTGCTTCCAGCTGCTCCAATGAGATGATCTGCTGCTTTTCTGTTTCTTTATTATTGTAGATTGATTTGGGTTGTCGACCTTTCGTCTGACGTCACTCTGGGAACTAGAGATTCGCTTTTTTGACTTTCATACGATTCATTTATCAACCAAGAAAATAATTAGTCTTTAGTCTTTATAGTCGTCATTTTTTATGCTTTTATTCATGCTGAATGATTTATATCTGAGAAACTTATGAGCACATCTCTGGTAAACAAGATTTAAAGTGGTGCTTTTGTATGATTCTGTCGATTAAATCAACTAATTGATTAGTCGACAAAATCGTGAGTGTTAGTCGAGGGACTCTATTTAAGATAAGATAAGAGAAGATATACTTTTATTGTCCCCGTGGGGAAATTTTTCCTAGACTCTGTCCAACTGCAGTTACAAAAACTAAATTAAAACAGCATCAACAACAATAATAAACAATTCCACATCAGACAGGGAAACAGTTTCACAGAAACAGACGTTTCAACACATACACAGTCCACGTACATAATGGCACATACTATCACACACACTATCACACACACCATGGCAGGTATTGCACCCAGGTAGTGCACTGTATCGTCTACCGTCTTGCCCATATTGCACAGATAATAGTCCAATATTACACAGATGCAACATATTGCACTGTCCTAACTTAACATATTGCACTGTCCCTATTTAACATTTTGCACTGTCCCTATTTAACATATTGCACTGTCCAACCATATTGCACTGTCCTTATGATAGCTTTATGTTACGATTTGTTGAGAAAGAATCCGAAACTGCTTGTTAACAGTGACACCTGTGGCCGCTAAGTCAACGACAGTCAGCGTCCTGTTGTTTGCGCTTATGCTCGTAAACGAAGGTCCCTCCCTGAGTCGAAGGCCCGGTCGATGTTGATCCTAGTTTTCTCCCGACGTCGGTCACATTCCTGTTTTGCAAGACGGGCTTCAACTAGATATAACTTTGTTTTTTTTGTGCTTCCGTGGAGTTTTGTGTTGGGAGTCTGAGTTGTGGTAGGGGCTGGTCGTTTATTGGTGTTAATGGACTCCATTTCTAACCAAACATTAGCTATGGTTGCACACTGTTAGCCCTGTAAGCGGAGCTGAAAATAAAGACACTCGCAAGCATGCATGACGTCACATCCGTTAGATTGTTCATTACTTTAAAAGCAGTCTACAGGCTGATAGAGGAAACCCAGAAAGTCGCGGAAGGTCTCATTTCTTAGATTAGTTTACAACCTGTTCACACACTGGCAATAAAAAAAGATTTAAGAATCTAAGAATATTTTTGCCCTAAAAATAATCAGCGGATTCATCAATATTAAAAACAATCGTTAGCTGCAGCCCCACTACTGTGAACGCATCTAGTGGATATTATATTATTATATTGTTACAATATAAACGTTTTTGAGGGCGATAACGTGGATCGTTTTTTACACTGAGAATATGAAAACTCAAATAAAATGGTGGAAGGGGAATACATTGTTCTAGGGTGTTAATAGGGAGTGATGTTGGACTTGAGTTTTTCTGGTGTTATATAGCAGAGTGAGTTTCAGCACCACGGACAGCTCCAGCCTTCACACTGCAGCAGGCTGCTGAACCGAGTAGCGCCGTGTTCTGTGTGCTGATAAGTCAGCCGCCTCTTGATCTGCTGGGAAAGAAACCCGGCATTTTTTTTTTTTCTTCTTTTGCACCGATGACACATTAATGAGGAAAGCACATTGTGCAGATCCAGGCACAAATTCCATTTAATTTAATCATCCCATACATCCATGTAAGCCAAAAGAGCTCAAATCCAATCCCATTAAAACTTCTATTAGAACTGTGGCCAAGCCTGTAGTACCGAGTGTGTGCTCATTATTGATGAGGGAGTGGCTTCTAGCAACTTCTCCGTCAACGCTGATTCATCACATGGCCCAGACCTGTTCTTCCACTACCACCACATAATGTCTTCTTTCACCAGGACAGCATCCCTCAGCGGGAAGCTTGTTGTGTGGTCACACAAAGTGAACGTGTTTGTGTAACTGGGCAAAGTCTTTTGTGGACAGTTTTCCTGTCTGCCATCAGCCCCAGACAGCTCTCACAACACACTCAACACACTCCGCTGTAGGACTGACTCATCTCTGCTCCAGAACAAAAACTAATTTTCAATACAACAACATTTTTTTTTCTTTCTGTTGACCAGGGCTGCACAATATAGCGTTGTATTATTGTCATCGCGATGTCAACTTGCACAATAAACACATCGCAAAAGACTTGTATGAGGTACTCATCCTCAGTCAGTGTATTACTTACAGTAGGTGATTGTCAGCCATACTTGCCAACCTTGCCAAAAGTTTGAGTTTCAGAGGCTTTGTTTTGCATTCTGGTGACTTTAAAAGAATGAAAATAATAAAATACTAAACTTTTTTATGTTTACCTTTAACTCCCAGGAAAGACAAATGAATATTTCGCCCCTCTGGTGGGAACGTGGCGTGTGAATCTCTGACATAAACTAATATTCATCAGTTTTTATTTATTTTTGCTCCTGCTCTTTGCTGCTACTCACTGAAGGTCCTTTCAGACACAACGTAACAACGACACCACTGCACTCTGAAACCCGTTATTTCCAACGGCTAGCGCCATGGAACGACGACTTTTCGCTGCCCAAAGTTGGGCTTTGGGCGCTGCACGCTGTGGCGAGCGCAGCTTAAACTTGGACTCAAACTGTGCTGTGTCGCGAACGTAGACATCTCTCTCCCGCCGGGAAACGACAGTTGGTTTAGTTCTATTGTCGTCCGGGTGGAAACAGTAGGGATTATACACACTGCTCAGTTCCAGAAACAGGTTGAGATAACTAAAAGGCATAAATCGGGAGAAATACGGGAGAAATGTGACCCCTGGAGGAAACCGGGAGAGGGCAATGAAAAACAGGAGGGTTGGCAAGTATGTGATCGGCTCGCCCCGAGCATCGAGAAACAGACAGGAATACCGACGAGTTCTGATGTCGGACTCTAGCGGACCGTTTTTGTCTCAAATTATCGATTTCTTCAGTAAATAGCTGTGTAATAAGCGGGATAATGTCCAGCTAGTGGGTCATTGTTGTGAAAGAATCCCCTTCTGGGCGATGAGAGACCCGTGCGGCATCGCCCTGTCTTGGTTTCAATAACCGGCTTGCTGTACATTATCCCTTACATATCTCATATTTTCCTCATATCATGCAGCCCCACTGTGTTGACATCATTTCAAGCAAGAGATACAGAATCTAGATCTGGATCTAAGGAGAAGGAAAGGTCATGCTATTGTGTTTATAATTGAGCTGGATGCTTAAAATCAATATTTTACTTTAAGAAATGTAGCATAAAATCTGTGTGGGAGCAGAAGCTTATCTTCAATTACTAAGGCCGTGATTGTAACTGCATGACTGGTTTTACTAATATACTGTATATTACACACACACACACACATCACATTTCCTGTCTCTGGTCGCTCAACAGAACCAGCAGGCTGCGTATTTGTTTGACCCCCATGTCCTCAGTATGTCTTCCATGATATGCATGAGATGGCTATTTGACATGGTTATTACACGGTATAATGACATGCATGTAACGCCTGGTGTGTTTAAGTATATCCGTATGTCCGTGACAAATGAGGTAACTGGACATTTAGTGGACTGACTCGTGAGTGTACTGTCTGGCGTCATAAAATGAGCCGCTGTTCATCCTGGCCGGGCGTGATCTATTTGAGCACATGGGATGAACGCAGCTTTTTCGGACAATAACATGATGAAAAATGTCATGCTATTTTTACTTTGTGTTCCCCTTGAGGAGCAGCAGCTTTGCACACACACCTCTGTACACTACGCCTGGTACATCAAGTAGTTTTTAATGGGCCCAAACCGTCCCACGCTCGCACACTTGAGGGAATACAAATGCGAGTAGTGGCATCCTTGCCGTGGGATCTCGCGTGGAGATTAACAGCGCTACCAGTTGGTGATTTGTACCGTTGTCTTTCCTGCCTGGAGACCGTGATGCGTTCCCGTCCCTGCAGAGCGGCGGGAACCCGGTGGAACTGAGCTATCAGCTTCTGTATCAAGTGCAGACACAAAAACGTGTGCACACACTCGGTGTAGTCGCACAGATTGTGGGTGCAGCGAATATTTACTCTCACATGCTCTCTCTCCCCCTCTCTGTCTCACGCACACACTCCGTATGCTTTATATAAATGTTTCAGGCACTGACCTAAATCAGTGGGAATAACAGGAACAAATTACACACCACTGCTCACCCACCTGACTCTGATACTGGAGTCTATAACTGGCCTCGTTGACTGAGAACGCCCACGCCCCATTGAAGACCCACGGCTAACTCACCTGAGCATAAACTGTGAGAGTGCCGGCTGCTTCCAGGAAGGAAGCAATGAGTGCTCACATTTACATCCGCTGTTAAATCGAAGAATAAAAAAAAAAAATAGTCTGTTCAGCGTATTGTTCAAGGACGCTTAAATATCCTGTTGCAGGATTGAAGCTGTGATATTTTTGTTGCTGGGAAAGTCTTTCGAAACACACACAAGGCCGCACGCCACTTTTTAGTTGTCAGGGTCTAAAAGTGTGACTTTATAAATAAACTTTGTGAAAAGGCTAATCTTTTACAAGCAGCACTTTTGAAGATATAAACTGAGCTGAATGAGTCAATATGAATCTCGCAGATTATTGTGATAGACTGGGAGAACAGCCCAAGGTACAAAGGGTGAACCAAGACTTCCATTACCTGATTGGACGGAGCTTTTTGATGGAGATTTCTTATGACGGGAACGTTGCCCAAACCTGGAAGACTTCCTGGACACATTCAGGGTCTTCTTCTTCTTCTTCTTCTGGTGGTTGTTGTTGTTGTTGTTGTTGTTGGGTGAGCAGGTTGGAGCGACATCTTCCGAGGCTCGCCCTATTGTGGGTGGGTGACAGGAAAAGCAATTTTAGCAGGAACATTTGTGGCCCACTGGGTGGATTTGACGGCTTTTCACAGTTGGTCAAAGATAGCTCGTCTTTTTTTGGGTTGAAAGGCAGAGGCGTGTCTGCGTGTAAATGTGTCATGTGTGTAAGTCGTCCATATTTTGAGTTGTTCTGCACAAGCAGTGCTACACGTTTTCTTAAACTTGCTTTTATTCAGTCCCTTTCCACTTCATTTTATATTAAATGTGTTATTTCTTTACCTAACAAACACAAACTTCTTAGAATTAAAAAAAAAAGAATATGAATTTAAGGACTCAAAACAGTTTTGGTGATTTCATTTGAGATTTCTGTATTTGTGTTTTTGTTGTCTGTGCTGTTCTCATCTGGTTTGAAGTGGGCGAGGCCCAGTTGGAAAAAGATGTTTAAATCAAAACGTGATGACAGTTGGTGTGTTGTTTCCACCCCCGCACAGTCCTGATGAAGCAGAGGAGTTTTTGACTGTTACACTCTTGATAAATAATAACTGAGAAGAATAATTTTAACTTTGATTGTTGCTTATTTAGCCATGAATATAGTTATAGATAACAATGTTATAGAAAAATACTTTTTTAAAACTAAGCTTTGAAAAAACAAGATGATTATTCATAATATTGTACGATTCCATCAAGAGATTGAAGTTTTAGCATCATTCATTGTAAATTACATGAAAATGTTTTCCTTTAAAGAGGTTTTATAACACTAAAGTTGTCGGAGTTGTGAGGGAACAGAGAGACATCCTGACTATTAGCAGTAAGTATGAGTCGCCATGCCCCCAGTTAAAAGTTTGAAATCTCCAAGCTGAACCCACATAACCCTGACAAGGGTCATTTTTATTAGATTGACAAAGCTCCTCCAGAGCCACAGAAGACGTTATACAGTAACACAGGCTGAGTAGCAAACTGTGCTTCCATGATGAGTAAAATAATATTGAGGTATAAAATCCAGCCCGTTCGCACAAGAAGTCAAAGGAATGTCACGATAATTCGCAAGGCATTTAGAGTGTAATACAAAAGCCTTTCTTGCTTTTGCTGTGTCATTTGTACGCCATATAGTCTGTACTGACTGCGATGTAAATGCATTTGCGTAAATATCCATCCGACATGTTTTCCGTAGTCATTTTACTTAGTTTACGTACTCATTTTAAGCCCAATCATGACGCTTTTCCAAAACCTAACTAAGTGGTTTTGTTGCCTAAACCTAACTGTGGACGTTACCGCAGTTTTGTTGCGTGGCGTACAAATGGCACGCGAAAAACAGCGCATAAATCACATGTGTAGGCAACTTTGTAGGAACCAGCAAGAGTAAGCTAGATTTTGAAAGTATCCAACCAAAAAAATCCTTTCAGGCCTCCCTCCAAAGCCACTCCCCCAAAAACACATGAACGCACACCTTCTGACTACTGCTGGAGGACAAGTCCACGAGAGGGCGTTGGGGAGAGGAGCGCAGCGCATCGTTGTCACCGCTAACCGTATCCAACTACCTCATGTCCCATTCACATGTAGGAAAACACCTAGCTTTATCATAATGAACGTAACCAACAAATATGGCTATTGTTAGTTCTCACAGCTATAAGCTAGCAGCTTGTGGAAGACGCACAATGAGTGCACGTGCAGAGTTGACGGGCTTATTATAGTTCTAGACTATATAAGAAGTGGACGTAGTCACCGCGACGTCACCCATTGGTTTGTGGACTACGGTTTTGAAGCCTCGAGTTCGTCATTTTGGCCGTCGTCATCCTGTTTTTTTTTAGCAACCAGAAGTGACACGACAACCAAACGCTGAATAAGACATTTTTAGTCGACCAAAAATGTTATAATTAACTTTCATGAACTGAAAACACACTGTTAAAGGGTTAAAGTTGTAAGACGAAAACACGGACAAAACCCAGACCGGACAACGCCGTGGTAGCGACCTGTCAATCACAAGGTAGCCCCATCCTAAAGCATCCCCTGCTTTATGGTCTATGAACATCATGCTGTATTGAAGAAGACTTGAAACCAGAGATTGAGACCATAAACTCATGTTTACAATGTTTACTGAGGTAATAAATCAAGTGAGAAGTAGGATCATTTTCTCATAGACTTCTATACAATCAGACTTCTTTTTGCAACCAGAGGAGTCGCCCCCTGCTGGCTGTTAGAGAGAATGACAGTTTAAGACACTTCAGCATTGGCTTCACTTCTCAGACTTCACGTTTCCCACTAATAACAGTCCTGCAAAAGGCTCATTTTTTCCTTTTTTTTTGTCAGAGCATTTGATTTATTGATTGCCGTCGGGGTGTTAAGAGAATTTCAACAAATGCTTCTGAAATAAATTGACTAACCTAGCTTTAAATAACACATATTAATAATATGCACTCGCTGATAACTGATGAGGCTAATTCAGTTTTGACAAAACAGCCATTAAGAACCTTCAAGCAATCACCACCAAAATCTAAATCACTTTGTACGCGTCCCAACATCCGTCTATGTCCACACAAACTGCAGAGTTAAAAGAGAGAAACAGCCTTTCATCAGAAACTGAGAATGAACTAGATTCTTAGTTCTTGTTGTTGATGCTGCAGCAAAGGCTTACACACACTCAAAGCCACCCACTAGTCCTCATTCTCAACACCAACATATGGTAACAAACAAGGGCCCCGGGCGTTTCCTATTGGTTGCTGGCTTCACTGACATCATTTCACTCTCCTTGATGCCAGTAGCCCACACGCTGGAGTTTCACACTTGGGCTGTAATCACTTTGATGATCTGGAGGCTTGACCTTTGCAGACTCATGTAGCCTTACACCACGCCACTCAGTTTTTCCCAGAAATGAGTTTCAATCCTAAACGGTTCACAAAAACACATGTTTGGATGCGTCATTTAAACACGTTTACCTGAGGAGCACAGCTAGTGTGGTTCCTTTAGGCCAGAGGTCTGAAACCTGCGTCTCCGGAGCCACATGAGGCTCTTTAGCCCCTCTCCGGTGGCTCCCTGTGGATTTTTTAAAATGGAAATGAATAACTGTTTTGTGTTTATATTTAAATTTTTTATTTATCATTGTTGCAGGTCTATGGCACGACGGAGTATTAGGGCCACATTGAGGAAAATATTATTATTATATTTAAAAATAAATAAATCTGAGATTTCGAGAATAAAGTCGTAATCTTACGAGAATAAAGTCATAATATTATAAAGAAGAAATTTTATGTGTTATTTTCTTTTTTTCTCGTTAAGTTATGACTTTATTCTTGTTATATTACGATTTTTTTTACGTAAAGTTATGACTTTAGTCTCATAATATTCCGACTTTTTTCTCGTAAAGTTATGACTTTATTCTCGTAATATTACGACTTTATTCTTGAAATCTACATTTACATTACATCGTACATTTGCTCATGGGCCCTCGCTGTATTAGACTTATATTCTATATACTTAGACTATAAACTGTGTTGCCTTCATCACAATGATCAAATGTTTTGCGGCTCCAGACAGATTCTCTAATTAGTTTTTTGCCTAAAAAGGCTCTTTTGATAGTAAAGGTTGCCGACCCCTGCTTTAGGCCATAATTTATTTATAAGGGTTGATATGGACCCCTCAAATGGGTATACAATTTATTCTTTCAAATTAATAATTTAATTCAGGGTAGGTTGCGAAAATGAGATTGTTGTACTCTAGATTGGGCTTTTATTTGAGAAATGGCTATTCTTTCCCGCCTAATGAAGTACATTGTTGTATGAAAAATGGAAAAACAAATAGAAATACAAGGACATGACCTCTGCGTCCTCAGTGGTAGTTACTGTCCTTTGTCTGATGAATTTACGGTCGCAGAACCGTCCTGAAGAGAAGAAATATCTTTTACTCATTAGTCATTTTATTATTTATGTATTGTTGAAACACAGTTCGATGAATATTGGTGACTGGATATGCAAATCCGTACATCTCATAGAGGAAAGAAAGCTTTATGAGACAGGCTGAATAGAGTCATTTTGTGAAGGTGTTCTCTCTGCTTCTACTTTAATTAATCACTCTACACTTTCTTGATTTAAGCCATTCATACTCTTTTCATTTTACGTGGCTTCAGCCTCTTCTGCTCCTCTCCTCTCTCACTGTGAATTGTTAGCTGTGTGCCCTGACTGTGCCTGGGCCCCCGAGGCAGCGGGGCTACAGACAGATGGCAGCACAGTTGTAAAGCCGGGGGGGTAAAGTGAGGAGGTTAGCCGGCGTGGCAGCGGGTAAGGAGGTGGTCCATTCAAGGGCACATTGTCAGTCGCCTGGGTGGAAGGAGCAGGGTGGCCCTTAGCGAGGAACCGAGGCACTGTGGGGCCCTCCAGAGATGATGGGAGTCAAGGGTCGGTCTGTTATTTATAGCTGTGATGAGACCACTGAAGCACACTCTCAGTGTTTAGCAGGAAAGGTTGCACAGTGAGATTTATTTTGTAGTTATTAGCCAGAGGTGTTGCCTGCAGCAGGTACAGGATTCTAACAACAGTCTACAGCCATGCTAGCGGCTGTGTGAAGCTGAACTCAGACACTTGAGAGAAATGCTAACGCTAGCCTGGCTACATGCTCACAATGACAATGCTAACATGCTAATGTTCAGTAGGTACAATGTTTACCATTAACGTTTTAGCTAAGCATGCTAACATTAACACTAACTACAATGTTGACCTGATGATGGCGCTAGAGGAAAGTAAAGGGATCACCAACGTTATTACAATTCATCCTGAGGGGAACATGAATGGCTGCCGACAGACCAACTGACAGACCAACTGACAGACTAACTAACAGACCAACTGACAAACCAACTGACAGGCCAACTGACAGATCAACTGTCAGGCCAACTTACAAACCAACTGACAGGCCAACTGACAGATCAACTGTCAGGCCAACTAACAAACCAACTGACAGACCAACTGACAAACCAACTTACAGACTAACTGTCAGGCCAACTGACAGACCAACTGTCATTCCAACTGTCAGGCCAACTGACAGACCAACTGTCAGGCCAACTGTCAGGCCAACTGACAGACCAACTGTCAGGCCAACTGGCAGACCAACTATCAGGCCAACTGACAAACCAGTTGACAAACCAACTGTCAGGCCAACTGACAGGCCAACTGACAGGCCAGGTGACGGACCAATCGATGGAATAAATGACAGGCCAACTGTCAGGCCAACTGACAAACCAACTGAAAGACCAACTAGCAGACCAACTGGCAGACCAACTGACAGACCAACTGACGGGCGAGGTGACTGGCAAGCTGACGGGCCAGCTGACAGACCAACTGACGGGCCAACTGACGGGCCAACTGACTGGTCAAGTGACGGCCCAATCAATGGACCAGCTGACAGACCAACTGACAAATCAACTGACAGACCAACCGATGGATCAGCTGACAGACCAACTGACAGACTGACTGACAGACCGAGTGACAGGCCGACACTGCCCTCCTTAGAGCCATGCTGTTATAATATCTACAAAATAAGACTGATTAACTGGACAGATGTGCAGGACGGTGCACCAGACTACTGGTTTTAAGCTGTAAATAGTATTGTGTATTATGTAATAGTAATAGTAGTAAAATAATATCTTCTGACTCACTTGACAACCCTCCGAGGCCTTTCCAGCGCCGCTATTCCAGAGATCTGAGTGCTGATTGTGTTTGAGAGGTTTTAAACACCCGCTTTCAAAATAAGACGATAAATACTTGAAATGTTCAATGTACTTGTAATGCAGTTGAATGCTGCAAACATTATTGACATAATTTGTGTCCCGGTGAAGTACTAGAGTCCTGCTGGAGTGCTGTTTTATTCTAATTTGTCTTTGAATACTACAGAGAGAGCTTTATAAACACAAACCCACTCATTAGATCGGTCTATCGGGTGATTCTGCAAAGCTGAAACTATCCCTCAGAGTGAATCCCTTCAAAATCTGAAAAGGTTGTAAAGTTGTATTCATTGCTCACTCACTTTCTTTGACGTTGTGATTGTCAAAACAGAGCAGGAAAATGTTGTCTTCTTCTTCATAATTTTAAAGGTCCCATATCGTGCTCATTTTCAGGTTCATACTTGTATTTTGTGTTTCTACTCGAACATGTTTACTGTAATGTTAAAAAAACACATTATTTTCCACATACCGTCTGCCTAAATATACCTGTATTCACCCTCTGTCTGAAACGCTCCATTGTAGTGCATTTCAATGGAATTGCAACGGAATTGCGTTGCTAGGCAACAGTTTGGGTCTATGTTTACTTCCTGTCAGGTGGTGTTATTTACATACACTGAGACAGGAAATAAACTGGGACACATTTAGAATGTTTACGTTTAAAACCGTATAATGGTCTAAATATTGTATATTTGTGACATCACAAATGGACAGAAATCCTAACGGCTTGTTTCAGACGCACAATTTCTGAATATGGGCTGTGTGTGTTTCTCCGTATATTGAGCGTTTTGATAGTTTAACAGTATTTATAAAGCACTTAAACCTGCTTTATAATATAAAAGACAAGGAAATCTCACTTTTTTACAATATGGGACCTTTAATAGAACTGTTGGTTTGCTCACCACGGGCACTTGGGAAGGGGAAGTGGAGATCTTCTGCTCCTGAATGTGCTGACAAGCTGGTTAAGTGGGGTGTGGTCCCTGGTGGCTCACTAACACACTCTGATGTAGGTTTCTTGCCAAGTCACATTATCATATTGCCTACTTTATTCCACTCTTAAATCATTTTTGGAGTTGCACTAATGCAGTATAGAGCGTAGCATCCAAAGTTTATATATTTGCCTGCACTCCCGAGGTCGTTTCTGAATTATGACGTTTTCTATTGGGAATTTAATCTCTTAACTAGTGTAAAGCCGTGACGCCAACCGCCTGATTGGAATTACAGTGTGTGCAGAGGACTGTGGGCAATACAGCGAGCGGCTATTGGTCTACTGCATCAGCATGACACGTGGATTTAATAAATCCTATTTGCATTAGCATATTAATTAGAACCGCACATCATCGCCACATGTAGTGCATTCATGCTTATCTGACACATTTCAGTACATGCGGGCGGATAAAAGAAATCTCCATGTGCATGCATGTGTTTTTCACCTAATTCCTGTGCTCCTGTCATTTTCTCCGAACAACCACCCCTTCTATGAAAAATGAAGAGTTACTTGATATGCATTATAAATAGCTGCTCCGTGATTGGACGAGCCCAGACTCTCCTGCAAGCTCTTCCGTATAGCAACAGCCCCCTCCCATCCCTCCTTCTCGCCCGCTTCTCCCTGGAATCCCCTTTCTCTCCTCCTCCTCCTCCCCCCGCCTCCCATCTCCTTCCCTCTTTCAAAAAACGCAGACAGATCTCGTCCCTCCATGTGGCTTCACCCCCCAAAACCCCACAATGCACTGGGTGCAGCCACTGGCTTTAGATGTGGCAGGCAGTGTCTGTGCAGGGGGGCTCCTCTCTCTGCTCTCCTCCTCTCCTCTAAGCTACAGACCGACTTGCTCCTCCCGCTGGCTCCCACTGCTGCGGCAGCATCTGGATGTGGATGTGGTCGCCATGGCAACAGCAGCGGGCCTGACCCCACCTCCTCTCCCCTACTCTTCTCTCTCTCTCCACACACACACATCCTCTCTCTCTCTCCCTCTCTCTCACAGACACAACGCCTCTACCCCTCCTGCCTCCCCCCCCCCCTCTCCTTCTCCTCTTAAGCTTTTTTTTTTTTTTCTCTCTCTCTGCGCGACTGGGTGCGTTTCCTTCAAGCTTGACCTGGATTTGATTTGGCGTGCGGCGCCGCTTCTGCCACGCTGCTTGTGTGACAGCAGTGATGATGATGATGGTGAGAGAGGGGGTGTGCATGGTCAACTGACCTGTTTCAAGGAACTTTTGGGGTCAAACTGGAAATTAGCTCCTTTCATCTCATCTATTCTTCTTTACTTTCCCTTTCATTTTCTTTGATTTCCTCTCATCTGCTTGTTTCTCCCTCTCTTCTTTCCTCTCGCCACTGCCTTTTCTTTCCTCCTCTCCTCTTCCTCTCCTGTCCTTGTTTCTCACTTCCTTTTCCTTTTGCCACAAGCTCTCCTCTCCTCCCCCCAAGCACTACCACCATCCTCTTTCTACTCCCTATCCATGTGCTTCAGGGCAGAAGCAAAAAAAAAAAATCAAGAAAAGGAGTCAGCTGTATCCTCCCCCCTCCATCACTGTACTTAACATCACACCCTGAGCCACTCTTCTGCACCCCCCCCCCCCCTCTTCCCCAATCCCTTCTTCACCCCCCCCCACCCCCCCATCACAAATCCTTGCCTCCTCCTCCTCAGCTGAATATTTGAACAAAGATATCAGCCTCCTGAAGGCAGATATCGCTGCATTTTTGTCACAGTGACGCATGTAGCTCTCAAATACATGGAATTTATTGTTCATTTCCTCTTTCTTGGCTCTCTTTGTGACTGCGACCCAGCAGCGATGTTCGCACATGTATCCGTAGAGCCACCCGTCACAGCAATCATTCACTGAAATGTCCTTTAAAAAGAGGAAAAGGGGCTCTCTCTGTGCACAGTAGATGAGGACAGCTCATCTATATTACAGATACATTAATATCGTAATAGATCAGCTGCATACTGGTACTTTCATTTGTTTTCATTCCTTTTATCTGAATCATAGTTTGTTTATGATGCAAAATCTGCTGAATCTTACATAGATTGTAGTTTTGTTTTAGTTACGAAGACTTTTTTTTCATATGTCTTATTTTTTATTGTTGTTTTATTTTTATCATTTTCATCGATAACCCTCTAACTTATTTTCCGATGTTTACAGTACATTTGGTTACGGCCTGCTGTTTGCTTTTAAGTTGCTGTGTATTTTATTTATTTATTTATTTTTAAAATCAATTTATGTGGACCCCTGGAGGATCAGAAAGCACTTTGTGGGAACTAGAAAAATAAATAATAACTATTTTCCTGCATGCAAAACATAACATGAACATGACCACATGTGGTTCAGTCATCCTCAGACATAAGCAACATAGTAGGGTTGTAACAGCATGAGATTTACACTGTACGATTACCATCTTAGAAAATATAAAATATAATCACGATATTACACTATTATTATTATTATTATTATTATTAGTAGTAGTAGTAGTGGTAGTAGTAGTAGTAGTGTTATCACTTGCAATGACTCTTAAAGGCATGAGAACAGAATAATAACTATCTTGTCAAGAAGGAGGTTAAATAACGCTCCAAACTTGTGCAAAATTTTGGCGAGGAAAAACTGTCATGGCCATTTTCAAAGCGTTCCCTTGACCTCTGACCTCCAGATATGTGAATGAAAATGGGTTCTATGGGTACCCACGAGTCTCCCCTTTACAGACATGACCACTTTATGATAATCACATGCAGTTTGGGGCAAGTCATAGTCAAGTCAGCACACTGACACACTGACAGCTGTTGTTGCCTGTTGGGCTGCAGTTTGCCATGTTATGATTTGAGCATATTTGTTTTATGCTAAATGCAGTACCTGTGAGGGTTTCTGGACAATATCTGTCATTGTTTTGTGTTGTTAATTAATTTCCAATAATAAATTATACATACATTTTCATAAAGCAGCATATTTGTCCACTCCCATATTGATAAGAGTATTAAATACTTGACAAATCTCCCTTTAAGGTACATTTTGAACAGATAAAAAAATGCGTGATTAATTTGCGGTTAATCGCGATTAAATATTTGAATCGATTGACATCCCTATATGTCATATGAAGCATGTTAGTTTACGTGTTAGCAGCACTATAGCATGTTAAATTAACTACTAAATGAAAACATCAGCTGTGAGCTTTTAAACCTATGTCCTATGATTATTATCAATGAACATATACTGCTCCTGTCCATACTTTAACTCATACACACACACACTTATGTCAGTTTATTTCAATACCTTAGATAAGCAAATGAACACGGTATGATAACCGTCAACTTTCACACCACAGTATATATTGATACCGGTACAACATAGTAGACATGAACACACCCATATCATCATGGCTTTGTGGGATGAAATTATAAAAACACACTGCATCCAACTCATGTTTTCTGCCTAATTTGTGGCATTATGGAACATATTGCAGAGATATTTGCTCCTCCTGAGAAGACTAATCACTGACATGTGTCCTGTGAGAGCTACAGTAGGACAGAGAACATGTAGCAGCAGAGGAGCTGCACAATAAAAACAATCAGCCCTGTTTTTTACCAGGCAGCCGAGTCTAATGCCGTTTCTGGGAAAGCGGGGAGGCTGGCACACCTGTTGGTCTCCAGGGAAATGCATCTTTTGTAGTGTTATGAGGTACTGTCTGTATGTGCTCTCATGTTCCCTCCAATTTTGGAACTGTGAGAGAGATATTTATTTTGATGCGTGACGTATGGCTCGGAGGGAGGGGATTCGCAGGGAAGTAACAGCCGTGAGGGAGTGCGCCTCGATCAAATTAGTCTCTCTAATTCAATCTGTTCACAGCACTTGGACTCCATCATGGTTTATTCAGTAAGGTGAGCGTACTAATTGTGATCTGGTTTCTCTCCCTTCCTCTCTCTCTCTCTCTCTCTGTCTCCTCTCACCTACTTTTGCACATTTTTTTGTGTGTTCATCTGTGTCCCTGCCTCCATACTCCCTCTCCCCTTTGCCCTTTTCTGACAAACAAACCCACTCTTTCCTTACCCCTATTTCATCCTCCTGCAACACCTCTCCTCTGGGCTTCTCTTCTGTCACACTGTAGTAGAGCTGGTGGACCAGCAGAGGGTGCTGAGGACCGGTTGCCTGGTATCCGGGGTCCACACTCCACCCATCCGACGTAACAGCAAGCTGGCCACCCTGGGGCGCATCTTCAAGCCCTGGAAGTGGAGGAAAAAGAAAAACGAGAAGCTAAAGCAGAGTTCCACAGGTACAGTGCTGGATGGGTGGAGGCTGGCACAGATTCACATCCACACACACACACACACACATTCAAATGCACATTTTCTCTTCATCTCCTCTAATGAATCAAGTTAGGAAGAGATAATGAGAGGGTGTGGGTTGAAAAGATGTGGCAAGTCATGCTCCAACTGTTTGAATTAAGGCAGTCCTCATCAATTTATAATGACGCCAGAGGAGAGCTTTATACATTTTTACTTGCTTGAAGCTGCGCGGCACATTATTGTGCACATTTGAAGGATGAAACAATCAAACAGAGATCGTTGGCTTAGCACCCCATATTACTCTGGATGAGTCATACAAAATACGTAAGAATTTGGCTGGACAGCAGACTGTCATTCAAGATTCATTGTGGTGACTAATTGGCCCCGATACCGACAGCCACAGTGGGCTGTGGTGGAAGAAGTACTCTGATTTTTGTACTTAAGTACAAGTAGAAATACCACCTAAATACGACGGAGTATTAGAGCCACATTGAGGGGGAAAAGAAATCTGAGATTTCGAGAATAAAATCATATTACGAGGAAAAAGTCGTAATTTAATGAAAATAAAGTCATAATATTTCAACAAAAAAGTAATTTCCTCCTCCACAAAAGAGTCAGTTTCCTCCATCAGGTCCGTGTGGCTCTTTCTTCAGAATAAACGCAGTTTCTTCCACAATCTTTTCCAGGTCCTGATACTGATGATGTTGTGGTACTGATGTGACAAAAGATGAAGGATTTGGTTATTTATGAAACCTAAACTAAAGTTTAACTTCACAAGATGCTCCACGTTCCTCGTTTTCACACAGCTGCTCTATTTCCCCTCTAAAATAACACGTAAAATTACTACTTTATAATATTATGACTTTATTCACAATATATTACGACTTTATTCTCAAAATCTCAGCTTAATTTTTTTCCCTTAATGTGGCCCTAATACTCCGTCATACCTAAAAAATACTGCATTTCAAGTAAAAGTCTTGAATTCAAAATGTTATTTGAGAAAAGTACAAAAGTTTTATTAGCGAAATGTGATTAAAGTATGAAAAGTAAAACTTCCTCATATTATATAATCTGATCATTTAAAAGTAACTTTAAGAGTCAAGTAAATGTAGTGGAAGTACAATATTTACCTCTGCGACGTAGTGACATAGAAGTAACATAAAATGGAAATAGTCAAGTAAAGTACAAGTATGTCAAAATAGTGCTTAAGTACAGATACTTGAGTAAACGTACTGAGTTACATTCCATAGCTGATGGTGGTGAATGAAACGCTTGTATGTGTTATCGACGTGCATACCTTTAGTTTATCCTTGGTTGCTTGCTGTGGTTGTTGATTGCAGACTGTAGTTTCTTTATCTGTGTTAGTACTCGTGCAATATTTGGAATCTAGCTTATTGTTTTGTGTCGTTTAATTGTGTTAGTTTTACGGTAAAAAACATTTCATCCCCAGAGCTCCAAAAAACACCGAGACCACCCACCTGTGTCTGCTTATTACCTGATTGTGTGGCATGACCCATCACCAACATGTTAACTGCCTCCTTGTGGCGTGGCATACTAATACCCACAAAATATAAACTAGACCAAACCTTCATATAATATAAACACAAATGTGTTTCCTTCACTTTAAACCAATATAGTTTGACTCTATACAAATTGAATAAAGTATTAGGGAAAAAAATAATTTGTGAAAAAAGTATCCTGAATTCGAAAATACATTGCAATGATTTGGACCTGAAAATCTGCCAAAAGTAGCTTAACTGTCCCTGTGTATTAGATAACAGTTACTTCAAACACTTGGGAGCATATAACATATATAAGTATCTATGGGTGGCCGGTAGTCCAGACAGACGCATCCCAGGGAGAGTGTATGATGAGAGAAAGATGATTTACAGGGAAGGCTCTTTCCCGGTATTGACCGACAGCGGTCCATTACTTTAAGAGGTGATAACCACTAATAAACTGCCAGTCAGCAAATCTATCATATCAAAACATAATCTAGGGATGTATAAGAATTAAAAAGCCACAACTAGAATTTGCCCCCAGATAGTACCGGTATGTTAAATTTTGGGTCTGGGCCCATGGACTACATAAATGCTTTAAGTTTGGTTAGGAAAACAGGTTTAATACAAAATATATGTATATATATATAATTAAAAATATATATATATATACATATATATATATATATATAAATATAAACAAAAAATATATACTGTATATACATATATCTAAATAAAAATAAATATATATATACATATAAATAGAAAAATATATAAATAAAAATTAATAAATAAATAAATTCATATTTCTATATATATATAAATAAAAATAAATAAATACATATATATATAAATAAATGTATTTATATGAATATGATTATTATATAATCATTTATTTTTATTCATTTAATTTATAATTTATATTTTTTTATGATTTATATTTTATATAATATTTTATATTTTTTATAATATATATACTGTATATATTATTCATTTTATCTATTGTGCAGCAAACAGAATATTTTTTCATCCAGCTGGTTGGAGGAGTCTTTTGAGTATTCTGGAAACACCTTCAGAGCATCAGTACACTTTTTTAAACAACCTTCAGTGTTTGTCAAATGTTGCCTGGTATTTATTTTTTCTGAAAATCGTATGCTCAGCGCTGTGACTCAAATATGGTTAACACACGAGAGACACAAGCTCAAGCTAATCTTGAATTACGGTTCTCTTCCAAACATTAATTTGAACGACTGAATTTTGTAAAACGATAACACGATACGATCAGATCGTCGTGATACATTCCCGCTGAAAGCTGATCACTTGGTCACCTTGTGCGCTTGCTTTTAAAAAGCAGGTATCTACACAGTGTGTCTGGCGTTATATTTGCTGAACACACGGCTAAATGTGATGCTCTGGCTGTAATGGAGAGTGCTGTTGAACCAAGGTGACATAAAGACTGAATGTCATTTAAGGGAAATGGTGACAGTTGGTCACAAGAGAGTTCTGTTGCAGTGTGTCAGTGCTTTTCAGTCTTTTCAAGGGCTAATTCCCCCATCACATTATATACATCTATTTTCATTTTTCATTTACATTATATCTATTCACACAAACGGTGTATTTTCACTTTTATCTCATTGTGCACAAGGTGAAAACTAATCCTCAAACCAGTGGTTTTCCTTAAGGGAACCCTCTCCTATCATTGCGTAAACTGACGACCCCTGACTATGTCACATTTTATTTATATTTCATATTATATTCAGTACATAACAATAACATTACAGACCAAACTGATAAACTGTATAATTAACCCAAATATTGAACTCAATAACTGCAGGAAATTTGCGTAAAATGAGAATACATTTTGAGCTGATTATTTCCTGTGAATATTACATCAGCGATGAATTTTCCTGTTATTTTTAAGGAACTTTTAATACAAATCTGTCTGTAATTCTTTTAATTTTTAACAATTGTATAGGCTTTTTTTTTTGACAAATTCTGTGTTTTCTTTTCCATGACACTTTTTAAGTTTACATCTTAAATAATAATCCAAACTTTAAAAATAACAATTTAGTTTTCT
Organism: Sebastes umbrosus; assembly: GCF_015220745.1. Classification (NCBI taxonomy): domain Eukaryota; kingdom Metazoa; phylum Chordata; class Actinopteri; order Perciformes; family Sebastidae; genus Sebastes; species Sebastes umbrosus. Next base: position 32,583,158 of record NC_051274.1, on the reverse strand, counting down.
TCACAGAGCTGAATGAAATGTTGAGATATAGACCTACTGTAGGAGCCAACGCGTGTATTTAACCTGTTGTTTATTAGCATTATTATCTGTTTAGGCTGCACAAAAATAGAGCAGCTGTGTGAAAATGAGGAACGAGGAGCATCTTGTGAAGTTATACTTTAGTTTAGGTTTCACAAATAACCAAAATACATCTTTTGTCACATCAGCACCACATTATCATCAGTATCAGGACCTGGAAAAGATTGTGCAAGAAACTACGTTTATTCTGAAGAAAGAACCACACGGACCTGATGGAGAAACTGACTCTTTTGTGGAGGAGGAAATTACTTTTTTTCTCGTAAAGTTATGACTTCATTCTCATATTATGATTTTTTTTTCTTGAAATAGTATGACTTTATTCTCGAAATATCCGATTTTTTTCAGCCCTCAATGTGGCCCTAATACTCCGTCGTTCTTTTGGTTAACATCCCTTCCTGTATTTGGGACAGCGGTGTGGTTTCACTTTTATTTTTACCTGCTCACTTGGACACGTGGGAGTTAGACAAAGAGGGCGAGATAGCGTTGGATATTTTCTGTTGACTGTCACTTCAGGTTTAAGTTATTCCAGTTAGCTTTATTGTTTATAATTCCTTTAATTTAATAAACAGAAAAAACGCATCTGGACTTTTTAGAACAAGTCACACAGTAAAGAGCCTACTTCTCTCTCTTGGCGGCTTTTTAAATGATAGTAGTTGCTACACCAACTGTATATTCATTTTTAAAAAGGCCTTGTGAAGCTTTGGCGACCTCTAGTGGTTCCCACAGGTTGGGAACCAGGGCTTCAGAACCAACTTAATAACATTGGTTTAAACTGCTGGATCATTGCTACACAATTTAACAGGCAATACTCACATCAAGGAAATAAGATGGTCTCAAAATCATTGTAACTGCATAGATCAGCCATCTGAAAAGAGAGAAATAGAAGAGATAACAGGAGGTACAGCAGCAATAATAGAAATTACCTTCTATTACTGGGGATAATTCATATGAATGTAACATAGTTCTGTTTATACCTGTTATCCTGTCCCAGATGTAGCATTATCCAGCAGTCTTCTATGCCACGACCCGAGCTCCCCCACCCAGGGCTGCTGCTCCGACGGCGCAGTCCTGCTCGGAGGATTCGGGGGATCTTTGAACCAAAACCTCACGGTCAGCAGCGTGGAGTACCTTGGTCCCGATGAGGAGCTTCCCCCTCCAGGTAAAGGACGATCCCTCGCCATGCTCAGACTCAACCAATCGATGGACATTATGGAGCTGCAAAAGCAAAACAGATGAGGGAGAAAATGGATTAGTAAAGTGGCTGGGTGTCTTTTCTCTCAGCTTTAGATCAATATGAGAGTGTATAAGATTGATCTGATTATTTACTGTTGTCTTACAACAGGTTGTTGATGTTATGATGGAATTTAATTAGTGCTGTATGTATGTATCATAAGTAAACGTTTGAATTAATTGTGTAGATTGTTTTTAATCTACAAAGATATTGCTTGATGAAAATGGAGACATTTGTGTGAGTCAATTCTCTACACATGGACCATTAGAGGGCAGCAAAGACAATCCAATATCGTTCTTTGCCTCCACTCTCATCAGAGGCCATAACAGGTCTACAATATGCATATTTGTCTGTACAAAACCAGCACAATACAGTACATTTCAGTATAGTTAGACATCTTAGAAAATGTCATTGGTAGAACCCGTGCAGCAAAATGTTACAACAAAACTAAAATGTTACCTCAATTTTTAAATGCTTTTTTCCCTCCATCACTTCGTTGTGCTCCAGTAGCTGCCCCTCCTCAGGACTGTGAACAGGTGGAGGAGAATGCACTACTACCGGAGGACGAGGGAGGCGAGGAGGTGCACCCTGCCGGGGATTTACCGGAGGGGCTGCAGGACGTGGGCGAGCAGATGGAAGAAAGACCGGAGGAAGAGGTTCCTCCGGTAACGTCCCCACCACAAGTACCTCCGAAACTGTTGCCCCAGCTGAATGCTGGAGACGGTGAGTCCTGTGTGAGGTTAAAGAAAAGGTAATTTCAATCTTATATAGGATTATTCTGAGGGGTCGTGAGATGATCGATGGGGACAGGGGACGAAGAAAAACCTAAATTCTGCTACACAAATTTGTGGTCATTTTGGGGAATTTCTCCAATCTTTGTTTTTTTGTGGTGAAAAATTTGATAATTTGACCCCTTTGGGCCTCAAACATGAAACCACCTGAGCAGTTTAGATGAGAATTCAATCTTTAGTGGATCTGCTGACAACTGAAACATGACAAGGAACCCAAACTAGACACTGTTTTATTCTAAGAGACGTTTGGGGAGATAAAAGTTAATGCAACACTGGGATTTCAACCCAGAACCTCCTGTTTACTAGAGGCGCTTTAAAGTGCTCTTAAGCACAGAACTGGATTAAATGTTCTTAGTTAAAGCACATTTTCCACCAGATCCGGTGACGGAAGGCGTCTCAACGCTGTTGTGGCGAGTTGGAGGGGGTCCGTATTTGAAAAATCTCAACTTTATGCAAATGAGCCCGTCCACTGCGACGCTTCCGGCTCATGAAACTTGGACCAAGCTGTCAAACGAGGCAATCTAGTTCTAAAGTGAAACAAGATTCAGAAAATGTTTTCAGAAGTAGATTTTGGTGGATTGTTTAGATGAAAAAACAGAAAGTTTACGAGCAGGCCGCTGTGTTGTTTCCTGTTTGAAACGACGAGCAGAAAACCAGGAACCAATCAGGTGCGTTCCTAGATAGGGAACGTCACTGCTTGAACGGCCAGTTGAGTGGAGCAGCGCGTCCTCTAGCGTCCTCACTGGATCTGGTGGACACGTTGCATTACAAGTGCTGTCCTCCACCAAAGAAATTCTTAGTACACTAACACTCGATTAGTTGCTTTAATCGACAGATCTGTTAAACTGAGTTTCTCCACAAAGAATCACACAAAAGCACCACTTTAAATCTTGTGTTTATCAGAGCTGTGCTCAGACGTTTCTTGGAAATCAAGTCAGCATGGAAAAGCATAAAAAACGACTAATCAACGAAAGAAATCTTAGGCGACTAAGACCAAATGACCAAGCGGAAGCAGCCCTATTAGTTACTATTCACCACTGTTGAACCTGTAAATGAGGGAATGTCTTTTGGGAGAATGGTGTTCATCCTTCCAGGTAGAGTTCTAGAGGTGTGAGTCTTTGACATGCAAAGATGTGTTGAAGCTGCTCTGGCAGGCAATTGTGAAGTTTGACAAATCCTAAATTTGGTACTGATACCTTTGTTTGAAAGTTGAAGTTGAAGACTTATTGACTAGGTAGAGCCAATTTTTATTTCCCTCTCATAATAAACAGATGTGCAAGTCAAGTGGACTGGGCAGTCTAAATTCCCCACAAGTAGAGACGTAAATGTGTTTCCCAAACTTCAGCTCAGTACCAGTGAGATAAACTCCAGCCCCCCAGGAGCCTGCAGACGAATATGATGATAAGAAAATTAAAGAAAACAAGAGAGAGAGAGAGAGAGAGAGAGAGAGAGAGAGAGAGAGATTGTGTTAATGAGTGTTTATCTGCTCCTTTCAGATTCAGGCCCTGCGTCGCTCCCCACTCACCTGCCCAACTCCTACCTCCCCAAGGAGCCTCCACCCAGGGCCACAGAAAGCATGGTTTCGATGACCCTGCCGCTACGAGGGCACCTATCCAACACCTCAGGGTCCCCACACATAGGCAATATGATGCACCCTCCCATGCCCCCTAGCTGCATTATGGAGGAACTGCAGAGAGCCTTCGCTTCCAAGAACAGACAGGAGAGGTGAGTCCTCAGGTTGAACCCCATAAGTACATCTGTTTATAGTAAGCATCTTCACTCAGACATACTGGGACTGTGAAAAACAAACATGTTGCTTTGTTAGGTCCTATTGGTGTTAAAGCTAATGCTGGCTCTGGTGGATTTGGTAACTACTCACAAATCTACAACATTTCTGACAATACATTTGTTAAAATTTCACATTGCTTTGTGGAATGACACCCTTAAAATATTCTATATTTAAATTCCTTATCCTCAACATTAACCCTATATTCCCCCCCCTCCCTTCCTGTGTCCCCCTCAGTGTGCATAAAGGGTGTGAGCAGGCCTCACCCCCAAGGCTGTGGTGTTCAGACGGACGGCTCTCTCGCTCCTGCAGCTCCGAGAACCAGCGCTCGTCGCCTTTCGGGATCGGCTGCGTCGGAGGAGGAGGGTCCGACTGGCCCAAGAAGGAGGCGGAGGAGAATAAGGAGAACATGCGGCTGGACCAGTGCTTCTCCAACACCTCAGGCCTCCCCAACGACTTGGAAGAGTGGAATGACTCCGTCATCTCTGGTGGGTTCAAGAGCTTAAAAGTATGATTTAACAATGCAGGCGGGAAGCATTTCATTCACACATTTGAAGTTTTTTTTTTTTTACTCTGTACCGTAAATAGAATGTGGGAGAGCAGAGTAGAAAATGTAGCCCTGTCATTGTGTTACTACGCTGTCCAACCAGTACTAGTATCCTGGACACTACCTGGTCTTTGCTGTTGCATCAATCAGTTTGTGGAAAGCTAAGCAGGGAATTCCAGACGTCCCTCTCCCCAGCAACATTTTCTAGCTCTTCCTGGTGGACCCCAAGGCATTCCCACGCCAGACCAGATATATAATCTCTCCAGCGTGTTCTGGGTCTACCCCGGGGCCTCTTACCAGTTGGACGTGCCCTTAGAACCTCTAAAGGGAGGCATCCAGGAGGCATCCTGATCAGATGCCCGAACCACCTCAGCTGGCTCACCTTTCGACGCGAAGGAGCAGCGTCTCTACTCCGAGGTCCTTCCGGATGTCTGAGCTCCTCACCCTCTCTCTAAGTCTGAGCCCAACCACCCTACGAAGGAAACTCATTTCTGCCGCTTGTATCCGCGATCTCATTCTTTCGTTCACTACCTAAAGCTCATGACCATATAGGTGAGGGTTGGAACGTAGATCCAATCCAATCCAAATTTATTTATAAAGCACATTTAAAAACAACAAAAGTTGACCAAAATGTTGAACAATTATACATGAAAAACATAAAAACAACACAATAAAACATTAAGACCAACTTAAAACCAACAGGACATTAAAATAATAAAAGCGTTAAGACCAATAGGAAAGGAAAAAGGATTAATATAGTCAACTCTCATGCCGAGCCAAAAGCCAAGGAATAAAAGTGTGTTTTGAGGTTTGATTTAAAAACGTAGATGGAGAGATCCATATAGATCCACATAGTTAAGATACGAAAAGTAAAATGAAAAGAGACACTGATTCTTATGAAGAGTCTACAAAGAATGATAAAAAAGTTTCCTGTGTTAATGCTGCGTGTATGCAATGGTTGCAGGTACACTTCCTCGCAGGCTAAGGAAGGAGCTGCTGGCTGTCAAACTACGAAACAGACCCAGCAAGCAGGAGCTGGAAGACAGGAATATCTTCCCAGCCAGGAGCGACCAGGAGCGCCAGGAAATCCGCCAGCAGATTGAGATGAAACTTGCCAAGTAAGAAATAAAATCTTACCCTACACTGCTATCTGAGTATTAGTTAAATATGAAATGTTTTAAGTAATATAATTTCTCTTTGCCCTCACTTAAATATCCCTTAATGTTACTCTGCAGTTAGTTAGTTATTCATGGTGCAACGATGCAAACCCAAGATAGATCTGCTTTTTGCAGGCTAAACCTGTACGCTTAATTGCTTCAGTTACGCAACACCCAACAGTAGGAGGAGGAGGTGAGATATAAAATCTGATCTAATCGAATCTGATTGTTTTGCACAGACTTGATTTGTGTTGTGTAATCTGCTTCTGCTCAGAGGAAACTGTTTGGCTGTAATTTCTATAAACAGATTCTGCATTCAGATGTAGAACTTGTAGGCAACGGGACAAGATTTTGGCATCGGAGGAAGCGTTCTGGTTTCCGTTTATAGTCCGAGTAGCATTAACCGATCAAGTTTGAGCAGGCTTCGGTTGAATGCAGGTAAACAGTCCGTGTGAAGAGGATGATAAAAGGTGGAACGCATCCGCCGAAATGCAATCTGGGAACCCACCGACTATCGTCTGATGATGATTCAGCTTTTTATTGGTTTAAAATTAGCTTTTAAACTGGCTACTTGTGAAACAATTCGGTCGTACACGTCGTCTCTCAACTCCAACTCTAGTCTTGCATCTCAAGTTTACATCGCCCTGGGTTCCCTCGACAAAATGCCAAATGGGATTGTTCCATTGGGTTTTGGATTATTGCAGAAAATAAGCTCTGTGACAAACAAACGTTTATGATACTTAAACGTTTAAGATAATCTTCACAAATGAACGCCACTATTATGATTTTTGAAGTGTAAATGCAATCACCAGAAGTAAAAAGATAACGTTAGGCTATAAATTAACTACACCATGGTCGCATGAGCGCGAGTATACACAACGAGGCTGTAAAGGAGGACGAGTCGGCGTGATGACGTTTAGTCGTCTCATTTAGCCACTTGTATTCAACCGCCTTTTTTAAGACACATAAAAGCTACAATTCACCAGTGGATATTTATTGATGTATTTTATATTGTAGAACAAAACATTAAAATCTTGTGTTAACCACAGAACTTATTTCAGGCATCTAACTAAAAACACATTGACTTCGAGACGAGGGAACCGGAAGTCCTGAAACGCTAACTCATTTCCAGGTTTTAGGACTCATTCCTGCATCACTCTATAGCCGCTTGCCCCCAGAGGCTTATCCGTCATCAGAGCGATAGCCGACGGGTTCTCAGATTGGTTTGGGTGTAACGCTTTTTACTCAGTCCTCGTGTTATATTCCAGAATAGTCTTAACCACTAAAAAAGATTCCCAATGTGGGGAAATGGTGAATCTATTTAAACCAGTGACGCGGCCAAATGAGTAAAGTCACAGAAGTTCTGTGGCGCAAAGAACACACACACGTGTTGAGTTAGTTCCTGGATGCTTCTACAAGCAGTTGTTCAAGTACCGAGCTTCCAGGAAATCTCCCTGTACGAGAGGCACCAGTGATGTTCATATGCTCCCCTGCCAGGACATTTATAGAACAACTGACTTTTCTAATACAACTGAGAAATGTGCAAAGACTGACAGCAGCAGTCTCGTGTGAAGGTGTCACAAGACCCAAGTTCTTTAACACCAGCGTATCAAACCGGGGGCACATCACGCCGTTACGTAACCCGCTGTGCAATAACTCACAGCCAGGCACAGAGCGCCACCCACACGTTCTAGAGAACGAGATCTATCGCCTGTCTGTGAGACAACTAAGAATACCGCCTCCATGATCTATTCTTAGACTCACTGAAAGAAAGAACATATTTTAATTGTTATTCATGAAATGTATAGATGTTCACAAGCAAACAGCTTATATAAAAGGTGAGGATGGAGAGCATGACTGCGGCTTGCGTAAGAGCCAGCTGAGTCTGTGTTTTGAGGACGGGGAGGTTCCACTTGTAGCGCAGCAGTGAGAGAAGCTGCTTGTTACATAAAGACCTGGTTCTACACAACACACCGGCTGGGTTCAGTTCATCTTGAATCCATCCTTTTGATTCATACAGAATAATAAATTAATGATCTCAGGAGGATCAAGGAGGATTCTTAAAGCAATTTGTGTGCTTCGTGCTGATGTTGCTGAAAAACAAAAACGTAAATGTATGCACATGTAAAAAGGCTTCTGGCAGCGGCTCAAGTTTGCTGCTTTGTCTGGAGTTATTATCTGTAAATCTCTTGGCTCTAAATATCTCATTTGAATATGATAACAGTGCCAAGCCTATGCAAGAAAATGCCTTTTCATCCTACAGTGCAGTATGTGTATAAATTGAAGGCTTACTGCACCATTTTTGGAAGGAAATCCTGGCTAAATATAGCTCTGAAGAGGAGGGAAAGAAATCTCATTTCTCCTGGGCATTCACACTGAATGACAAAACAATCCATCACACACTCCTCTGGATTTCTGTGGGTGACTCCCACCAAAGATTCATTTTTTTCCCCGTCCTATCTGCAGCTCACAATCAAAACATTTGCTGCCGATCGAGCAGAAAACGGCATCAGGACGGTGCGGTGGATAATGACACCTTGTCTGTCCACCGTGTCAGTGATAGATGACCTTTCTATCTTTAGAGACTCCCCGCTGCAGCCACACTCTGCTGTTTCTAATCTTAGCTCCTGACACTGTTTAATAATGCATCTCCCTTCTCTCCACAAATGTGTTATCAGGGAGTTATATCAGCAGAAATAATAGGTGTGGGGGGAAGGAGGAGCAGGTGGGGGTTTAGCTACTGTACTTAAAGGAAGAAAGCTGGGAATGGCCAATTTTATCTCCTCGCACAGTTGGCAGCTGAAATAAAAGTACAGACTGAAAGCCTCTGCCACCCACTCGTTGCTTTTGTATTCCTTTGTTTGGATATTTTATTCCTCCCTTGGCTGTGACATAGTTAGATTTTCTATTCTAACTCATTTTTGTTTGCAGAACATCCAGAGTGGGAAATGGAAACCCTCATGCCAAACAGGCGTTTATGCGTCATCGTGGCATTCTGGGGGATACCTTTCAAAATTATATGAAGTCACATTCCTAAACTCGGATGTAGAAAGCAGTGGGTGAGACAGACGGTGCAGAGTCAATCTGTCGTAGTTGATAATCTCAGCTAGAGCTGTAACGATTTATCGATTACTAATTAATCACCAACTATTTTCATAATCTATTAATCGGTTTGAGTATTTTTTTAAGAAAAAAAATTCCCTGATTCCAGCTTCTTAAATGTGAATATTTTCTGGTTTCTTTCCTCCTCTATGACAGTAAACTGAATATCTTTGAGTTGTGGAAAAACAAGGCATTTGAGGACATCTTCTTGGGCTTTGGGAAACATTTTTCACCATTAACTGTCATTTTATAAACCAAACAACTAATCGATTAATCAAGAAAATAATCAACAGATTAATCAATACTGAAAATAATACTTATTAGGTTGCATTGTGGGATGATATAAGTACGCTATATTGGGTAAAATAGAGATTCAGAAAACACTATACTACTATTTTCATTATTGATTAATCTTTTGATTATATTTTTGATTAATAAATTACATTTTGTAAATAAAATGTTAAAGAGTAAAACATGTCCATCATTATGAGCCCGTGGTCATCATTTTCTGACATTTTATAGACCAAACAACTAATCGATTAATCTAGAAATGAATTGACAATTAATCGATAATGGAAATAATCATTAGTTGCAGCAAATAGACCATCTTCTGTCACCTGAGAGCAGCAGTTATACATTTTTATGATTCATGCGGCTCACAAAGGAGACTAAAATGGTGTTAAATATAGATGGTGGTCTCTGATTTATTCAGCTCACCAGCTAACCAGAAAGTGGTCCGTTGCTAAAAATAGCCCCAGACTCTCTATGAAGCCCACACAGCTCTGTGTGCAGTAGTGAAATCCCCATTAAGTGTGTTGCTAGGGAGAAATGAGAATTTCTGTGGGAAGTCTCTATTGTCTCAAGGATACCGAGTGTTGTTGCTAAGCAACTCGGCGGCCAGGTCAATAATACAGCGGATGGTCGTATTCGCTGGGGCTTTGGAAGTGATTTTCCTGTTTCATCTTGTTTGAGATGTAACACTGTAAGAGCTCTGGGAGCTCTCGGTTTGTTTATCGAAGAGTCGTGAAGCAAAAGAGACGCGTTGGACTGTTTCCCCCATCTGATGAGATTAAAAGATAGTAGCCTAAAAACATGCCTGATCTGATCAAAAACTACTATAAGAAAAGGGGAACCTCACAGAGAAAAAGGAGGATGAAAGGCAAACAGGAAGAACAAACTCCTACTGATTATGTGCAAAACAATGAAAACGTTCTAATCTCGACCACCTTCCTGATGACTGTGTTCCATTTTTAATCTAATTTCTCAGAAGAGGGAAGTCAAACTATTGCGTTATTCGTCATACTATTCCGGGATGTCTTGTTACTCATGTAATAATTAACACAGACCAGACTGCTTGGCTGTACTCATTACTGTAGAGATATCTACAAGTGTGATTCTGTGTCCATGCAGCCATCTTTCTCTCCTCTGCCAATGCTGTGATGTAGAAAACAAATCTAAAACAAATGCTTATTACATAATACAGTTGATGCCTTTTCTGTTTCAACCATCTGTTGTTACACAAATTCTGTTTTAAGTTGGTTCAAGTCCCCTCAGTAAATAGTATTAACTAAAGGCTGAAATGATTTTCTTAGCTATCTATCCAGTGCCCATCTACCCAGTGGTGCACATGACACTGGGCCATGTGCTTAGTGGGCGTCCAGGTCTCAGTCCGTGTGACCTAACTTTGATCTTTCACAGGACAGAACTATAAAGAGTCCGGCGTTATCTCGGGTGAGGGGATAAAAGAGCGTCCCGCTGCGTGGCGGCATTCTGTCCTCTCTGTCCTTCCCACCTCTGGAGGTGTGCTGTGGCGTGTGCCACATGGCGTCTGGGGCTGAGCCCTGTTGTGCAGCTCACATTTATTATTTACACAAAGTATGAATATAGTTCACACGTACACGGGACTCCGGGAAAACATTGGATTCCCGAGACCTTTTGGATGCTTTGATGGTGAGGGATCGTGACAGCTTGGAAGTTGAATGCACGACTGTGTGATCTGAATGTTTAAACTATTAGAGAAAATAAAATATAGCATAGCAAATAATTGGAATTGTATCCGATTTTAAAGCTTCGGTAGGCAACAATCTTTTGGCATCATTGAGCAAAAATTTTATAATAACCTTTCAGCATATTGTAATTCAAGTGTTCTGAGAGAAAACTAGACTACTCCTCCTCATGGCTCTGTTTTCAGGCTTTAGAAAATCTAGCCCGTGACGGGAGACTTTGACCAATCTCAGGTCATTTCACAGAGAGCGTTCCTATTGGCTGTGCTTTGGCTGGTGAGCGGTGGTTGGTATTTCCTCAACTGATCTCAACATGTCTGCCGGGTCACAAACAAGCCCCCAGAAAGAGCGCCGGTCGTTGATCCCAATTTTCGTAGTGGCCACACAGCGGTACTACAACTTCCATGTCCGTCACGTGATGCCATTGGGCCCAAAAAGACTTTTTCCTATAGACTTACATCGGGAAAGAGACGTCTGTAACTCAGCGGACACTCTAGTAACCCTTATTTAAATCATTAGGTCCTAAAAGTTGTAAAACGCACTAATAGCCGAATCCAGAGTTATTTCCCCTCCTCCGTTCATGTGAATAAGACCCAGAACCGTAACGACGGCGTGGCGTTGTGACCCCTGGACCGAGCGGATGCTATTGCTCCATGGGCCCAATGAATGCGGAAGATTGACGCAAGATCCGGTTACTTTTCCAAACAGAAGTCGAGCCATTTTGGCCTCATGCACCACTGAGCAACTCTCATAGGAATGAACGGGACCGCGCCTCCAATTCTCTTAATACATTCATGGCCATAAACTTTCTAATTTTACAGCTAAACAGTACACTACAAGACGTTTCTGAGAACATCTGAGGAGAGAAATAGGCATTAACGTAACAGAATATGAATTCATATTTGATCAGCGCTGCCTCGTTTGACCGTGGCTCTCAGAGACGGCAGCTTGATGGCAGAATCCAGATCAGCTCTGACTTGTTGTTTTCCTCCGGTGTGTGAAATCCTGTAGATACCGTTAGGAGCACCGGAGGACACAGAGGCACATGATGTTTTTCTGTCTCATGAACTACCATCAGGATACAGTGACCGTTTTATAAAAATATATATTTTTTGTAATCATATTTGCTCCATTTCTACCCACTGCAGCTTTTAAAGTATTTTGAATCTATCTAGTATTTTATCTTCTTTTTTTAAATAATTATTTTTCTTCCTTTAAATAAAAAAACGTGTGTTTTACGTGACTAAAAATAAGATGAGCTGGTGCAACAGCGTGTGTAAAGTGAGTGTGCCAGTAGTACCAATAGTACAGCAGGAGGAGGTTGGGGATGCCGTGAGTGGGAGCCTGTTTTGGACCCGCCTCCAGCTCATTATGCATGCAGTAACCGGGGAAACTAGAGGAGTCGCGCCTCGGCAGATCGTCACGACACAGTTCAAAAGCGCCCGTAGAGTCTGAGACGGATAGTAGAGAAGAGAGAGTAACCGAGCAGTGGAGCTCTGACATGCAGCATCTTGAAACCGAAACATAATTTTGGTGGAGAGATAATTTCTCAAAGGAGAGAATCGCGCTTGCTCGACTGTTCCAGATGTGGGGAGCGCCTCTGCAGAAGCAGCACAGCCGCGGTTTGGATGCGAGATGGAGACATAGGGGATTCCTCTCGAGGACGCGCACAGTGAAGAAACTACAGCCGGTTTAAAGAGAGACAGATCAGAGCAGGGAGGAGGAGAGGAGGACAGCTGGGAGTCAGGATGGTTCAAAACGTGGTTCTGGTGTTTCTCCGCAGGAGGCTGAGCCAGAGACCCAATGTGGAGGAGCTGGAGAGTCGGAACATCCTCAAACGTGAGTCTGTCTACAAACTACCATCTCTCCAAACAACTACTAATACTATCTAAAATATGTGTAAACGCCCTGATATAACCAGTTCAACCCGGGCAAGACGATGCATTAGTGATAGCACAGATTACCTAGTAGTACAGTACATTATTCAGGAGCAGAAGGACGCATGAGTGCACATTTCATCTCTTCACTATGAGCTGTTAAAGACACTCTGGCTCTGACTAACCTGCTGTGACTTACATAGCTTTTACTATTAACTTAATTAGATCATGGGTGATGAATCTATGTCTGTTAATCATTTAAATAAAATAATACTCTGTAGTGTAAAGACAGTATATAGACAGTATCTGTAAAGAATGATTATTTTATTTAAATAAAATAATACTTTTAAATAATACTGTGTAGTGTCTTTACATTAGAGTATTATTTTATTTAAATACAATAATACTCTGTAGTGTCTTTACACTAGTTATTTTATTCAAATAAAATAGTACTATAAAATAATAAACTGTAGTGTAAAGGCACCAGTGTTATTTAATTTAAATAAAATAATACTATTTTATTTAAATAAAATAATACTATAATACACTGTATTGTAAAGACACTAGTGTATTATTTTATTTAAATACAATAATACTATAAATATACTCTGTATTGTAAAGACACTAGAGTATTATTTTATTTAAATAATAAAATACTATAAAATAATACTCTGTAGTGTAAAGACACTAGAGTGTTATTTTATTTTAATTATTACCCATCAAAAAGATGGGTTCAAGATCAATATATATATAAAATGTTACCTTGTTAATATAGTATGAATTTCTAATTTGTCTGTTTTCCTTTTCCCAGAGAGAAACGACCAGGTAGAGCAGGAGGAGAGGAGGGAGATCAAACAGCGGCTAAACAGAAAGGTACAAAACTGTATGATTGTGTGATTTCCATATATTTAGAAGCATTTGTATCTGATAACTAAAACCAAAACAATATCAACCATATGAACACTGTATACATGAATCACTATGGAAACTCTCATAGCAGTCAGCTATAACTGTTTGTCCAATTTCTCGTGTGTTCCAGCTCAACCAGCGACCGACAGTAGACGAACTACGAGACAGAAAGATTCTGATCCGCTTCAGCGACTACGTGGAGGTGGCCAAAGCTCAGGACTATGACAGGAGAGCAGACAAGCCCTGGACTCGGCTCTCAGCGGCAGACAAGGTGTGTATTTGCATGGAACAAAATAACAGCCATATGTCAACCTCTATGACCTGCCACTAATCACTTGGGACTTATCACCAAAGCAAGTTCACCACTCAGACCAATCTGATTACAAATTCCTCGAATTCTACGACCTTTTGCTCATCAAGACCATTTGCATGCTGCTGTTATCAGCTCATCTCATCAAATCCCCTCTTCTCTTTAGTTCTTTTAGGCTGATTATATTTCCTCTTCTTCCTGCTGTCACTTTTGCTGTCCAGAGGTTGCAGCACCCTGCTGGCTCAGGAAGTACTTAGGGATGCACTAATGTTTTTTTCCTCCTCCTCCCCACAGGCTGCAATCCGAAAAGAGCTCAACGAGTTCAAAAGCACTGAGATGGAAGTGCACGCCTCAAGCAAACACCTAACGAGGTCAGTATTTTAAAGTGTAGTATGCATGTAGTATGGTGGTTTTTGGGAAATCTTGTGTGCTCTATTCTGGGCAGCAGCAGATCTATATTTAGCTCTCCTTGCTCATCCAGAGAGCGTCGCAGAGTTAAATATAGATGGGAGTACTCGTAAACGGGAAAGGGGGGGTAGGGGGAGGTGTTGTCCTCTGGAGAGCTCCTAGAGAGAAATGATAAAATGCCACGGCGTCCTTGGCTAAGCTTGTTTGGAAAGCGGGGGTCCTTGTTGTAAGTTGTAACAGTGACCCAGAGGGAGGAGAGGATGCGAGTGTACGCGTCCAGCCCTTCAGCATATGTAACGGCTGTGCTAAAAATAGCCCCACAGAACTGATTAATAGCGGCAATAATAGCTGGATGACAAAGGCACCCTCTGCTCTCACGGTTCTACCCTTTACAACACTACATGTTTGTCTCTCCAGGTTCCACCGGCCATGAAAGCGGCGAGTTTCTTCTGTGAAGAAATGCTGTGAGCATGGAAGTTGTTCCTGAAGCTGAAGACAGTTCAAAGAGCCTGGAGCCTGTTGGTCTTCAGCGCGTCTTTAACATTCTTCCAGCACCCCCTAATGATCATATCACCCGTATGAGGGCGAGGGTGTGGGAGAGACGATGACGGTAATGTTTGCGGCAGTGTGTCCTGGAGACTACTGAATGTCGCCACGTGGAAGCTGGCTGGTGGACTCTCTGACTCTCAGGACGAGAGCAGAAGGAAAAAAAAAACAAAAAACAATCTTGTCATTCAGTCAGTGTTGTTTTTTTTGTACTATTTCATGGACTACCTTTGACAAGGCGGTGTGAATCCGTGTAGTGGGAAGAAGTTGTGCATGTGACCAGCTTCACCTTTTCTTAACTGATGAATAATGTGTCACTCGGGCTGTGTAAAGACTGTGCAGTCTGGGGGGAGGTGGTATCGGGGGTGAATTTGATATTAACTGTACAGTATGTCAATCTGAATGGGACGTCAATGTCTTCACTGAAAAGAGAAATACCTTTGTAAGCACTACTTGTCTTCAAAATACAAGGTCTTTTTTAAGAATGGCTTATCTCATTTCTTAACAGTTTTATTTTCAATCAGGTTGAAGAGGTTTTTAAAAACAATTGATAGATTTAACAATTTAAATTAATTGGTCTTTTTTTCAGTACTTAACTAACCGACACAAATAAATCAGGAATTTGTATTAAAAATATGACAGAGCCAAAAAAGCTTAATACCTGGACTTACTTTCAAAGAACACTTAAAATTATTGAATTCATAAATTTCATCAAATAATAAATATCAGAATAACATGACATTTCTAATAACAACACATCAGAATAAACCAAACATCCACGTACAATAAAAGCAGAACCTGGAGCAATCTGAAACCAGCTGAAGGACACAGCGCAGTGTACATCATGTGATGAAATACATAACCTTGTTTATAGTGTAGAGACCATAGAAATAGAATACAGTAGAGACCTTTAGCAGGACTTTGTTCAGCTCATGGCTCCGTCAGGGGAAAAACAACGCATGCATGCCTCTCTTCACACTCTGGAGCTCCCCCTCTTGCTAAGAAAGGCACACAAGCACAAAGAAACCTTCAGGAAAGACACTTAGTTTAATTAAAACCTTACACAACACCATCTGAGTCATAAATTATCTCCAGACTGTGTGTTCAGTACAGGCATTCAAATGAGGATTGTTCTGCTGACACTAAATGAAAGGCCAACCTAATTGTTCTGGTCTGATCCACACTGATGGGTTACCTGTGTTGTGTCTACTCACCATCTCGCTGAGGAGTCTGTCCTGAACTGACTTCATGTCTTTTCTTATCAGGCACATCTGGGAACAGCAGGCAGAGTAGCAGAGTTTCAGGGGAGGTAAACATAGAATATGACACAGTAGGATCAAGCAGGGGACGAGATGACACATGAGACAATGAGATAAGCAAAATGTTATTCAGGCCACTCAGCGAAAAATCATTGGACAAACAGACTGAGAGGTGAAGGTGACATTTAAAAAAAAAAGAAGAAAATAGATGAAACCTGAACTCTGGATTTACACAACTAACTACAAGTCTAACACGTGGGCAACACAACGGAGCACATATTAGATGTGAGCTGTGAAGTTTAGGCCGGAGGATCACACCTGGGATGTGAATATTCTCTCCTCGTACTCCAAGCTGTGGCACACGTTACTCTGGAGGGCTTTCTTCAGGGCCTCGTTTCTGGAAGGAACAGACAAGACGGGGACACGACCAAACGAGGGAGAGGTTGAAGAAGGTTGGAGAACACACCAGTTCAAGGTTAAAGGAAAAATGTAAATATACTGTGGGTTTAAAGGGGAAACACTAATCATCTTTTAAAATGCACCATTTCTTAAAAACTGCACTTGGTGTGGAAAAGGATTCCTGGTTTGACTAGACACAATTACAGTACATAGTAATTCAAAACGGTTTAAAGACATACTTGATTCTCACCAATTAGAAAGTCCACCACTGGCCTCCCACATTCCTAACACTGACTACATTTACTTGCACAAAATATTCAGTTTTTGCCATTATTCCGAGAAAGACAATATTCCTAATAAGCTGTTTACATGCAGCCATGCATACTCTGATTAACGTAGCGGACTTGTACAACCGTGCGAACACAGCCTCCCTAATTCATTCCTTCAACCACCTTCTTGAAAAGGTCGCCGTTGCGACATTTGCGCATTTCCAAAAGCCTGTTGATATCCAAGTCTTTTATAATGTTTAAGAGTAGTTGTGTTTCTCCTTCTGACCAGAAATGTGGGCTTTTCTTTTGGGCATGCATCTCTGCAAAGTGTCGGCCAGTTGGTTTATGTACAACGCCTGAACAGGCAAGAGGCCGTGTGCACAGTGTGCACGCTGTATACATGTCCAAAGTATGCTCCTAAACCAGAATAATATCGCCATATCCCACATGTCTTAATCGGAAAATGCTCCAAACAGAATAAGGCCCAATTCAGATTATCCAAACAGAATATGCTATTTACATGACCCGTATCAAATTGAGAATGTTGTCATATTCTGAATAATTGTGGAATATTAGTATGCACGTAAACGAAGTCAATGTCTGGTAAAGCAGAACGATGAAGTTTACGGATGTGGAGATTAGAAGCATGGATCTGATCAAGACTGAAGAAAATGTTCTAGAGTTTTTGGGCATTTATGTGAGTCGCCGAAACGAAGCAGCTCACCAACCGAACACTTCTTCGTGGTGCTTTTCAGCAAAAGGAACTGAGAAACTAATACAGGAGGAACAATGAATGGGGTCTACTCAAAAACTGCTTATTTTTTTTAGCAAAGTCAGACAGAGGGATTATTTGATTTTCCTGATCTTGTCAAGTGAAGAAAAAAATGTTGAAATCCTAATTTTCTGACCAGCCTCCTACATGTATGACAGGACTGGATCATAGGTGTTAATTTAAGCATAGTGAAAGGGGTGGTGTTATTGATGAATCTGGGTTCTCTGTATTAACACAAAAATCAAGTACTTTCCATTCACTTTGCTTTGATTGTGAAGAACCTGGGTATAATAAGATGGCCCTTTGCAGTCAGGGCAGCAGTGCCTTGCTGGATAATGGTAGGGAAAAGCTTACTAAATAAACAGTGAACTCAGTGTAGTCATATGAAGAAACACTGGCCACATCCCTCTAAAAATAACTTAGAGTACATACAGTATCTATCTCATGATAATAAGCCTGAGGAAGAACTTATTTTTTCAAGCTTTTTTAAATCAATGCTCCATCAAATACACAAGTGTTATTCATACACAATATTTGTGTATAAGCCTGTGGGAACATCATTGATCAGAGTGTGGCACGAACAGGGGCAGCCTCGAACTAACAATATGGCTCTTTCAGTGCTCACACAAACACACACACTAACTAAAGGTTAGGTCTAAATTTCACCTCACGGTTCCTCGCTCCCGGTAAGAATGGAAAGACACGGTCTGCTTTTTCCAGTACGTCTGTGAGAGAACAAACACTGATCAAAAACTGGTCAAATCAACATCAAGAACATATTTAGTGACATCACATTTGTCAGAATATTGTATGGTGGGATAGAGAGAGAGAGAGTGAGACAGAGCCTGAGTGACATACAGTCAGGTCTTTCTCCATGTTTTTAAGCACAGTGTCGTCCTGCTCCAGTTGGTGGATCTCTTCTAAGAGGACCTTCCGAACCTGTTCAAGCTTCTGAGTTCTGTACAGAGGAGAGAGAATTAAACAGGCAAGTGGAAATCTAAAATGTAAAGCAGACAAAAAAAAAAAAAATACAATGCATTTTCAGATTGCAGAGAGGCAGAACACTGTAGACTTGGAGGCCGTAAAACACACAAGTAATTATGTAGTAACAGAGAAACAGGCTTTTACACGCTGGCAGCATTTTTTCGTAATAATTGCATATCAATTTATTGTTTTTGTTTCACACAGAACGCAAATATTTCGAAAAAGGGACGTAATTTTTTTGGGAACGGCAAACTTTATGACTCCTTTCAACCTTGATAAAGGCAGCACAGACCAGATCAACTCCTTCTGTTCTTACCTTTCACAATAAAGATTAATATTCATATAATATTTGCAGGCGAGTATTTGGCATTTTTGAGTTGTTTATTCATCACGCCCCCTGTCTGTAGGGCCTTAAACTTTGGGACTGCTTTGGGAAATGAATACTGACTGTACAGTTGTTGTCCCTAAGGACCACATTGGTGGGGAAACTAGCCATCAAATGAAGCTACAGTATATCTTGATGGTAAAAAGCATCAAATGTGCATATTTGTTTTGTAATCTATTACCTAATATGAACAGTGGATGGAAATGTTGGCTTTACAACGCTAACTACATACTAACTGACCTGTGTTTGGTAACTTGCGTGTTGAAGGAGGAGACGTGTTGCTGGGCGGTCTTCAAAGATTGCTTGCTGAAAACCTCCACCATGCTATAACGGTTCTGAATACAAACACATTTAATAGATAGAGGTTCAGTTGGGCCATCATTTAACAACATTCATTGGCTCAGGATTATGAAAACAAAACTGACAGGAGATACAAAGTGCTCAAGAGAAGTTATGAGAATATGTTAAGTCTAAAAATCAGTCACTGCTTTCTCAAACACACAGGGGTACACCCTGGACAGGTCGCCAGACTATCACAGGGCTGACACAAAGGGACAGACAACCATTCACGCTCACATTCAAGGTCACTACACTTAATACAAAACACATTATTTTCAGTGGTGTTAAGTGTCTTTTGAATTTCCTTCAGAAAAAGGCAGATTCTGTTTCCTTGTTGACTATTTAAATGTGTCATTATGTTTGCGTCCAACCTGGAACTTCTTCTTCAGCTCTGAGCTGAACTGCTGGCACAGGTTACTCGGGTTTACATCAATTTTTGGCAGCTTGAAATCCTCATCCGTGTCCATGTCTCCGTCCTCCACTTCAGCCTCCCAGTGACTGGAGCTCATTGTGTGGGAAGAAGACATCACGCGGCTCACATCAGCCTCAGCAGGCACATTAGCAACTGAGGGCAACAGACAGACCCACTGATACGTTAGTGTTTTCTTTGATAACTAAAACAAGAAAGCATTGAAAACATAAATGTCTTCACTGTTTTGGCTATTCTACAAGAAATATTTTGCTGTTGGTATAGAGTTATACATAATTTAATACAGTGGTTCTCAACCTCAACGGGGTCGCAATTACATCGCATTAAATCGCTTGTACCATTGATATAATTTGCCTTAGAATAGATTTTATTGAGTGTGCATGCATATGATTTTTTGATGGGGGATTTCCGGCGGGTCAGGTGGGAGAGGAAAAGTCACAAAACGCATCAGAAATCCACAGAGCCTGGAGCATATTTGACAACGCCTACACGCTAGCTATTCAAATTAAACAAAATTGTCATCACAAACAAACAAAGCATTATTATTTAGCCTCAAGGCGGGTGTGAGGGGTGACAGAACAAATCCTCGAAAAGGTTGCGAAACACTGTTTTAATATATAAAAATGTATCTTACATGCAACTATTACATTATGTTTTATTCTAAGACAACTTAACCTTTGTGCTTTTTTGGCATTTCCAATGGTGACTGCCCAACAACAGTCCCAGAACAGGACTCTGATCACAAGATCTGTTCCATGACGAATCACTTGACACTGACTGTGATGTCTAGTAAAAACTGTGGAAAGGGTACCTTTGCCGTGAGTTGTGTCTCTGACAGTCTTATTCTTGATATTCTGATATTCTTCCGTTTTTCTTTCCTTCGCAGCTTTGAAAGTTCTTTTCTTTGGCCTGCTTTCCTCTTCTTCTAAACTACTCTGCTCTCCCCATCTCTGGGCCTGACCACGAGGCTTGGTTGCTGAAACGATGAAGAAATATGTGTATTATCCCACATAAGAGTTATTGACAATATTAGAGGTAAAACAATGACAAATGTTCATGTTTTAGTTAGGGCTGTCGAAGTTTACGCGTTAATAACACAAATTTGTTTTAACACCACTAATTTCTTTAACGCATTAACGCAACTTGCGATTTTAAGGTTGCAGTGGGCTCAGTTTTAAAGCCAGAGTGAAGATACTGGCATCATATGAAACTAGAAAACCTAAAGAATTCATTGGTACCAACTATGTCATACCAGCATGAGGTTAAATAACTTTTAAATACCAATACATTTTGGTGAGGAAAAACTGGTATGGCCATTTTCAAAGGGGTCTCTTGAACACTGACCTCAAGATATGTGAATGAAAATGGGTTCTATGGATACCCACGAGTCTCCCCTTTACAGACATGCCCACTTTATGATAATCACATGCAGTTTTGGGGCAAGTCATAGTCAAGTCAGCACACTGACACACTGACAGCTGTTGTTGCCTGTTGGGCTGCAGTTTGTATATTTTTTTATGCTAAATAAAGTACCTGTGAGGGTTTCTGGACAATATTTGTCATGGTTTTGTGTTGTTAATTCATTCCCAATAATAAATACATACATACATTTGCATCAAGCAGCATATCTTTCCACTCCCATGTTGAGAAGAGTATTAAATACTTGACAAATCTCCCTTTAAGGTACATTTTGTTAACAACAGTTAAAAAATGTGCGATTAATCATGATTAACCATGGACAATCATGTGATTAATCGCAATTAAATATTTTAATCGATTGACAGTCCTAGTTTTAGTACCTAACACTCTCTATTGTATGAATTGCGTCGCATATGTATATGTTTTTCAGGTTTGCATGTGGATTTCTCTGCAAGAGAGGCACTGATTTCTCAATAGATATTATTCTACCACGACATTTGGAAATGTTATTCTGGACTGAAGTTGCTCAGCAACTAACTGTTAACTAGCAGTGAAGTAATGTGTCTTACAGGACTTGAACAACTTCCTTGGTTTCATCCGAGGAGAACGCAGCCATCTCATCTTGCTTTTCTTCCTCTCTTCTTTCTCATCTTCCTCAGAATTACTGGATGAGGAGATGTGGCGCTTGCGACTGGGTCCTGTAACAACAACCAGCAGTTTTAATACATTAACCAGTATACAACTGGTTCTTAACACAGGGCTTTCCTCTAAAGCAGAACAGTGATTTGACCGCAGAGCCCCATTAGATGGAACTCATACTCATAATGACTTAATTACATTAAATGTAATTTTTATACTGAATTGTAAAGTTGTTTGGGTGTAGAGGTGACCTAGCTGTGGGGTTAGACATTATAGCGACTGGTAAATCCATTGTGCGCCTGTCAAGTTGAACACAAAAGGTCTTTTACCTGAGAAAAGGTCTCGGCCTGAAGATGGTGTTTTCTGTCAGGATGGATAGTAATGCATTAGTCGTTTGTTTGATCGGCTACAGCTATTTAAAAATCAACTCTTTCAGTGCTCTCATCCATCTGAGATTGTGTCCATCTGATTATAATGAATCAATCGTTCATAAAACAAAGTGTGGAAAAGCCCTACCTCTGTTTTAAGAGCAGCAGTGGGACTGTCCTTAGTGGATGACGGGCTCAGTGAAACCCAGGATGCTGAAGACACTTTACTATAGCCATAACGGCTTCCATGGTTGACGGTGTCTTCAGGGAACGGAGACTCAGGAGGAGAGGGCATGGACGGCTTGTCCAGCTCGAGGAGTGTGGATGTCAACAGGGGTCGAGCGGACAGAGACAAAGGAGACTGAGTTGCTGAGGGTAGACGCTGCTGGATTGGACTTATCTGGAAACAAAGAGGGACAGAAAGTGATGAGAAAATGATGGACAAGAAGAAACATGGCCACTCATTTAATGGCCATCTAATCACCATGGCCTGTCATAAATTGGGGACAGTAAAATGAAAGAGACATTTTCAAGAATGCATTAAGAGGCACAGATGAAGTGTTGCAGCACTATTATCTGCTCTGCCTTGAGTTAAATAGGTCATTTCAATCATGCTACTTAATCACTCAGATCATCATGTGCAATTCCGACATTTTGTACGTGATTATATGATGTATTTTTCAGGGAAAGTTGAATCTCTCAAAAGGCTACTTTGGACTCATGGTTACACACACATTTACACCTTACAGTGGCTTGGTATAATAACCTCAGACCTCTAATGCATTGATTGTTAAAGCGGGGTCTGTATAACTCTGCCAAGTAGTCCACAAAATATTTACTATAAATTATATAATTGTACTGTATCATTAAAAAGTACATATCTACAGATGGGGACCATTTGCGCCATTAAAAAAAGCACATTGTGTCCATTACTCCCACCCATGTTAGCTTTGGGCCAATAAAAACGCTGATATGATTATGACACATCACGTCAATCTGTCATCAATCAGTCACTTCACTAACTCTAACGCAATTTGAACAAAAAAGTATATTTCTAAAAGAAGTATGAAGATGATCAAATTGAAATTCTGTTTATCACTATGAAACAGGTCTCAAGTATTTAGGTTGAAAAGTTTTAGAATACGAGTAGTTCTAATGGCTTCTAATGTTACCCCTAACAACTGTTAGCAGTTGAGGGTTTGGTAGATTCAATGTAACCAAACTGCTCTAAGAGAGAATCTCAAACCTAAAAAATGATTGCTTTCTGTGACCACATTTTCTCAGCTGGCCTGGGAATTTCAACCAGCAATGTTTAGGGTACAGTACGTACTTTTTTAAATTCTTGGTTACTGTTCATGAGCGCCTTCAGTTGTATAATATTTCACAACTCCATTCATGTCACTCTAGTGATTCTCACATGAAGATGTTAAATACCAGGGAACTCCCCGACAGTCATTTGAGCTGATGATGACTCTGAGGTAGTTAAACACTTTTAAGATAATTTATTTTAGTTGCTATTAGGGCTGTCAATCAATTAAAATATTTAATTGCAATTAATCGCATGATTGTCCGTAGTTAATCGTAATTAATCACACTTTTTATCTGTTCAAAATGTACCTTAAAGGGAGAAAAGTAAAGTATTTAATATTCTTAGTGGGGGTGGACAAGCTTTCTTTATGTAAATGTATGTATATATTTATTATTGGAAATCAATTAACAACACAAAACAATGAGAAATATTGTCCAGAAACCCTCACAGGTACTGCATTTAGCATAAGAAATATGCTCAAATTATAAACGGGTAAACTGCAGCCCAACAGGCAACAACAGCTGTCAGTGTGTCAGTGTTCTGACTTGACTATGACTTGCCCCAAACTGCATGTGATTATCATAAAGTGGGCATGTCTGTAAAGTGGAGACTCGTGGGTACCCATAGAACCCATTTACATTGACATATCTTGAGGTCAGAGGTCAAGGGACCCCTTTGAAAATGGCCATGCCAGTTTTTCCTCACCAAAATTTAGTTTCATATAATACCAGTATCTTCACTCTAGCTTTAAAACTGTGCCCGCTACAACCATCAAAATTGCAAGTTGCATTAAAGAATTTAGTGCGTTTAAACAAATTTGCATTAATGCCTTATTATCACGTTCATTTTGACAGCCCTAGGTATTATGCTACATAAAAAAAATCTTGAATGTGATTGAAAACCTTTAACTAATAATTCATATATGGCCCTGAGACCTACATAAGGTGTCAGGGAGGTGCTGTTTTACCTCTGCTGCACTGGGTCCAGTGGGAGCACCGGGTGCAGGGATCAATGAAGGGAGAGAGGCTACAGACTGGATGGATTGAGTCTTGGATGAGCCGTGCTTCTTCTCTGCACTGTAGAAAGAGGAGGGCCTGAAGTGTCCTTTGCTGCTGGCTGCGGAGCGAGGTTTGGGTAGCAGCAGGATTGGCGAGGGGGTGTCTTTGCAGGGAGGGTCGGGGGAGGCAGGGAGTAGGGATCCCCGCGGGGTGAGGAGAGGGGAGCAGGTCAAACCCAAGGTTGGGGCTGACCTCTCGGCAGCTGTGAAGGTCCAAAATAAGCACAGATGTTGAAGCAGCTGGCCTCAGACGTTGAACAGAGTAGGAGGTCAATATATACATGCTTTTCTAAATATCAATTTACAGTTAAGAGGTTGGGGAGCAATAGGTTCATTTATGTAACAGTTTTAAAACGTTCTGCATAAAAGGTGAGAGGGAAAGCAAAATATTACACACGTTTTACATTTTTACAGGCTTGATAGAAAATATCTCATGACTGAGATTTAGCAGGCCAAGTAAAGGCTTTTACATACAATAGGTGCAACAACAAAGGCCACATGAGGACTTGACTAAGATGAAGTCAGGCCCCCCATCAGCCTAAATAATCCCCAAAGGCAGGTGCCTTCATTTATCCTTGAGCTAGTTAAATAAACATGCAGTATCGCTAAGTGAAAACCAAACTGTATCTTGCTATACAATCTTTTCAATGATGGGAAACAAGTTTCAAAAGTGTCAAGTAAGTATGTGGCCACTATGAACAAAAAAAGTCAAATGTTAGCTACAGTAACTGTTGGTGAGTGTCTTACATCTCATCCTCTCGATGAAAGGAGGGGATGGACAGAAAGAGGTCTGTCGGGCAGCCCAGGAATCCTTCAATCCATTCATCTGTTCTTGGGCATTTTTCTTATTTAACTTTGAAGTTTCTGGAAGAACATTCTCAGGCCTCTGCTGCTGAAAAGCAAAGTGTTTCTGTTATACATCAACAAGCATGAAAGCGAATGTTTACATTCAGGACCATGGCTCATTCTGAGTTCAATAGCTAAAAAGTAACATCTTGGTATTTTTTTTTCACATTTTGATGTTAAATGATACACAGCAGGGGGTTTCAAAGTCTGAGAGTGTGGACCCCCCACTCAGACAAGGCTGGAAAAAAAAGCCCCCCTCAACCCCCCTTTGCATTCTTGCTTAGTTTCGCTAAGTTCCTGGATGCCTATGGGATCATGATTATGTTATTTGATTCCAAAGACACTGAACAATTGAGACGAGATAGCTTAAAATTGCTGTTTGACATAACTTCAGATGACGGCAAATACATAAAAAAGGTCTGCCCTAAAGTCTTTATTAGTTTGACTCTGGGAAAGTCGGTAAAACAGTAAAATTCCCCAAAACTACTCTATCTGAACTATCTCTTTAACCAAATCCCACACATTTAGCAGAGTTTAACTAAGATTTTCCAAATTGGACCATTAAAGATCTTATTGATAACATTTTTATGTTGATGAATATTCTTTAAAAAAAAAAAAAAAGAACATCCATCTTTTGGAAAGGTGCGGAATAAAAGTATGGCTTTTCCTGAAAAAAATAATAAAAGAAAATGAATTGGTGGGTCCAAAATGAATGTTTTGTTTAACTCTGTGGAAGATATCTGACGTTTAGTTCCCACTTATAATAGTAAAAAACAACGTTGGTATCACGTGGTTATCAATAGCCCCTTTAACAGTGGGTCTTCACATTACACAAACCTTTAATTATCCAACGTCCTTAATTCACACAACCTAATACTTTTCCAAAGGTAAGCTGGAATGACCTAAATAGAGGGCAGGGTTCCCACCTTGAGACCAGATGGCTTTATTAGATCAGACTGGTTGTTGCGGTCCAGTCTCCTGGATGTTTCTGTGGTTTTCTCAGAGGAGATGCTTTTTCTCTTCTTTACCTCTGGAACCTCTAAACGGGTCTTCTCTCTCTTCCCCTGCTGGCCTGCAAAATGTTTCTGTTGGCAGACAAACCAAAAAGGAATTGATGGTATTATGATGTTAAAATGAGTCTCAGTAAGAGAAGACTGATGTGCAGACTGTCTGTCTTCTGCTTTATTGCTGAATAAAGTTGCCCGTAGCTGAAGCCTCTTGTTTTTTTTCCTGCCAGTGTGATTTTGTTCTCTCTATTTGATGCTTGGAAAACATCCATCTGGGGAGTTCTCTGTTCACATTGTTTGTTCATTTTTGATAGATGCTACCTTATACATGCTCACTAATTAGATTTATTACCTCATTAAAATGATGCAACATTATAAATGTCAACACCAAAGTCACATTAAAATAAATGGTGAGCATTTGGTGATATGTTTTCTGATATATTCAGACTTTCTGGAAGGCAGAATAGATAGCATGAGATATGAACTCAATGACCTCTACCTTGGAGGTGGGTGGCTGCTCTGTCTCCGACTCCGACTCCGACTGGCTGCTCTCTGGCTTCACATAGCTTTTGGATGGTTGTTTTCTGACAGTCTTTTTCTTTGTCACTTGAGCAGCCTCCTGAGCATTCTCCAGATGATTAGCGGAGGAGTGCTATTGTTTTACGGACAAAGACGGTATAATTTTAGTGGAAATCAGTTGGGTTATGCAACAGCACTATAATTAACTGCCGTTTTTCTAATATTACATTGAAATTTTGCACAAGAATCATACTCAACCAAATACAAATGCTTGACACCAAGCATTTTCAGGTATTTGTCTTAAAACAAGTAATACCCACCATTCACTTGTTCGGGAGAAAATGGATTTCTAAATGATTATTGCTGCTCAAGTAGTTTATCAAAATATTGAAACAACTTGCTTGACATTTTCACTGAGCAATGTACTTTGGGAGGAGTAGCAGTCTGTGAGAACAAGGTGTTTCATTATTTAATAGAGCGTCTGGAGCCATGATGCATTTGCTTTATTGACACCATGTTGGTACGGTACTCACTGTACTGCAAGTGCATAACAAGGTATGTCACACCCTGTCCACATGGCGCATCTACAAACGCGTCATTCCAATGTGCTTAGGAGGTGGCACTCCTGCCATTACTAAGCAACCAAAATCTGCGAGCCACAATGATGATGATGATGATGAAGTTGCGGTAATTTAGCAGGAAGGCTCACTGACTAAACTAAACACAATAAAAAAAAAGATAAATGCATTTCCAGCACAGTAAATCCCTCTCAATAGCTTTACACTCGATTTCACTTTGTCAGTCTGGCTGACCTTTCAACTGGATGATGTGCCGTCCTCGGAAGGAAAAGGATGAAACAAGTGATGTAGTCCGTGGGACAGATCGTAAAGCTCTGGGCCTCCACATATTTACCATAGACTAATATTTACGGAAGAAAGAGAAGATATCTGCCTGCTGTGATTGGCCGTTCCTCGTCACATGACATGTGGTGCGCGCTGCAGTCGTTGCGGCCTGAAAAATAGCCGCTTGGGAGCGCTGCGCACCGTACACGCTGATCGTGTACGGCCCCTTTGACTGCATGAAAGTTGGCATTTGTTGAACTATTTGGAGTTAAGATGTCTGCTCCATTGTAATACTGAGTTTGATCATACTGGTATGTAGCATTGCTTTAATTAACAGAATACCAAAATGGCAAATGGTATGGGCAGATCCACAATACTTAGAGAGATATTAAACAATTAACGTACTTTTAAAAAGAGAAAGTAACGTAAGTAATTTGCCTCGGGATCAGGAAGCTTCTCTGACTCTGACTGGCTGTTATCAGTGTCTGGGTCCCTGTAGCATTTGGTAGAGATGGCTGCAGTTCTCTGGGGCCTCCTGCCTGCTGCATGTGGTCTATTGGGTGCTGCCGGCTTCGCCGTCTTCTTTGGCTGCTCCACTCTCTCCTCCACTTCAGGCTTCTTCTGATTAAACAACAATGACACACTGTGGCTGACTGGGATAGTGCATCACAGGCTTAAAGAACATTATTTACAAAAAAAAACAATACTTACCTTATTGGGTTTGGTATTGCCCTTTACAGGTTTTTGATAGGGTGGGTGTAAATCTGGGGATTCATCTGTAATGACAGAAAGTTTTATGGAAATACTGATTAAATAATTGTATCAACATGCAGTCTTAATGTGATGAATTCCAGATTGTAAGCAGCATGAATGTGCGGCTTTAATGGCCTACATGAAGTATGAGGTGACACAGCTTTGGGCTTGACGGGCGCCTGCCTGGGGTATTTGATAATCTGGGGTTTCCTGCTAGATTCCCTCAGCCAGCTGACATCTGTTGTGGAATAGTCTGTGTCACTAAACAGAGGTTTCTTCACATATGGCTTCTCCTGCAACACACAAGGCAAGGTAGTAGAAGACAGGGAGGGAGATAGATAGATAGATAGGAAGAGAGAGACACACAGAGAGTAATATGGTTTATTGGCTAATACATGGTGTATTTCAATTTTGTGATTGCTGCATAATTATTAGCCTAATAATGTAGGCCATAACAATTGAAAAGTGGGCTTTCCTCATGTTTCCCTGACAAGAGCAGAGCTACACACATGCAGTAAGCATGCATACATGTGTCTACCGACATTGGGCCTCACGTAAGAACATTTAGTATTCTCGTCTTAACCGTCTTACTTTTTTTCATACGAGTGTTCCACGTCAGATTCAGGAAAGGCTCCTAACTTCAGATGTGTAAATGACATGCGCAAACATGATGATTGCCAGCGGTGCGTTCATGAGATTTGTATATTTGCATAATTAACACCCCAAAGATTCCATATAAGGCTACTCGTCCTGCCCCATTCATCTGTGTCTACCAATATTTCAGCATGTTGTCTGAGGACAGGATTAAGATGTCTGCTCCATTGTAATACTGAGTTTGATCATACTGGTATGTAGCATTGCTTTAATTAACAGAATACCAAAATGGCAAATGGTATGGGCAGATCCACAATACTTAGAGTGATATTAAACAATTAACGTACTTTTAAAAAGAGAAAGTGACGTAAGATAAAGGGAAGTATTTTGCCTTGGGATCAGGAGGCTTCTCTGACTCTGACTGGCTGTTATCAGTATCTGGGTCCCTGTAGCTCTTGGTAGAGACGACTGCAGTTCTCTGGGACCTCCTGCCTGCTGCATGTCGTCTACTGGGTGCTGCTGCCGGCTTCACTGTCTTCTTTGGTTGCTCCACTCTCTCCTTCACTTCAGGCTTCTTCTGATTAAACGACAATGACACACTGTGGCTGACTGGGATAGTGCATCACAGGCTTAAAGAACATTATTTACAAAAAAAAACAATACTTACCTTATTGGGTTTGGTATTGCCCTTTACAGGTTTTTGATAGGGTGGGTGTAAATCTGGGGATTCATCTGTAATGACAGAAAGTTTTATGGAAATACTGATTAAATAATTGTATCAACATGCAGTCTTAATGTGATGAATTCCAGATTGTAAGCAGCATGAATGTGCGGCTTTAATGGCCTACATGAAGTATGAGGTGACACAGCTTTGGGCTTGACGGGCGCCTGCCTGGGGTATTTGACAATTTGGGGTTTGGGTTTCCTGCTAGATTCCCTCAGCCAGCTGACATCTGTCGTGGAATAGTCTGTGTCACTGAACAGATGCTTCTTCACATGCCTCTTCTCCTGTAATACACAAGGCAAGGTAGTGGAATACAGGGAGACAGAAAAAAGGGAGAGAGACACGAAGTGAGATGGTTTATTGGCTAGCACATGGCATATTTCAATTTTGTGATTGCACGTCTACAGACATTGAGAGACAGACACACACACACACAGAGAGTCTCTACCAGCTTCAACTGTTAATACATATAATAAAACACTACAAAATAATGAAAGTATACTTTTGCCACAGGTTGTCCTTTCTTGGTTGTGCTGAGGAGTGCTGAGGAGTCATGGATGCTGCTGTCAAACAATATGGGGAATATGAAATTAGACAGTTTTTAATACATAATCTTAACAAAAGATTACTGTCCCAAAGATAGCATTTCTCGTCAGTAGGGGTGTAACGATACATCGATATGGATGGATGCATCGATTCAATGATAAATGATGCAATATCATCGATGCTAAGTGAAAACATTGATATATACTGTCATCTTTACACCTGTTCCACCATGTCTGTTCAAGTGCACCTCCTTTGTAAAACATCCAAACAGTGCTTAAACATGAGAAATGTGGCACTTTATAGCGAACAGCAGGAGGTCTATTTTTATTAAAAAATAAATTTAAAAGATCTGGAAGAGCCCAGTAATAAAATTGTCAAATCATATTTTATTTTTTTTGAATTGATATAAATGTTACTGATTGTGTTAAAGGATATCATTCGCAGGGCCCTGAATTGAATCAAATCAAAATCGTATCGTATCAGCAAATATCGTATTTTTGTCCAAATAATCAATAAACTATTCTACTCGACAGTCCACAGGCCATTTTCAACTGTCAGACCTACCTGCTTGATATGGCAGAAGTGTTAGTGAAGGTTTTTTTCTTTCCCTAAAGAGCAATAAAACAGACTTTAAACACTACAGTGGCATACCAAGTACTCAGGTATAATACATCCAGGTGTCAAGGTATAAAATAACGGACATTAGTAATATTTACCCCGATACTCAATGGTGTATCAATGTCGAATGCAAAGATATCTTTTCTGTAAAACAGAAAAAAAGGTATTAAATACATCCTAAAAGCCACTGAAATATCCAAACATACCTCAAACATTTTAACAGACTTGTATTACCTCTGTCTCGTAGAGTTTGTTGTGGTTTTGATGTGAGATTTCACTAGGCTTACAGCTCCCGATACTTCTCTCTATAGCAGATAAAGATCATCTTTAGTAAATCAAGCAGGAGTAAAGTAACTTAAAGTTACTCCTCGCCATGAATAAAGTAATGATCACTTACGTTAGCAGTTGATAACCAGCTCATATTGAAGACAGGCCTATTACAAAAACAGTCAATAAGCGGCGCAGTTATGCTAGCGATGACATTTGTTCATTTACTGCAACATAATGCAGCTCTACAATCATCAATGTGTATACCTGTCGACGAGAGGATGAATCCAGTTCTTAGGGATAATGCCTGCGGTATCTTTCGCTGTGGATTTGGTGTTAATCTCATAATGGCTGGAGATGAGCTTCACCATGCTGCCTGCAACCTCTGAATCTCTCTGCATAGAGACAGTAGGTGTGAGAATCCCAATATACAACATGAATAACCTTAGAATTGACAGTAAGATACCTTCTCTTTGCTTCGAAGGGTCATATCAGTTTCAACCTTAGCATTGGGTGGTACTCTCTTCTGCAGAGCTTTGGTTGTGGAAGCCTTGGCTGATGCTTTGGCTGGAGCTTTGACTGGAGCGGCATCTGCCTCCAGTGATATCTGGCGTTTGCTCTTCCCTTTGGTCGGGCCATTTCCCTGGGCCTGCTGCTCAGAGCTTTTGCCTTTAGACATTTTCTTCTGGGGTGCAGGATCTTGGTTGCTCTCACTGAGGACCTGCTGCAGGCGCTGGGTGAGTTCGGTGTGGAGCTGCTTTTGGCTGATTGAGCCTGGAACTGACGCTCTCTGTGTTGAGGACGGGCGCTCCTGCTGCGGTGCCAAACTTGAACGAGACTCTAAAGAAAAGAATGACAGTCGTTTTTTTGACTAGCTACTGTAGGTTTTGTGTGTGCATAACTAGCTTTTAATATGCAAAAACATTTAGTGATGACTCAGAGATAGTGAAAATATTTGATGACTTCTTTGCCTACCAGATCTTGACAGAGAATTTGACATGTTCTGTGTGGGCATCATTAGCATTTCAGAAACGGACAGTTTGTTCCAGTTAAAATATCTGCAATTTGAACAGATAAATGTTAAGCTATACACTCATACACATACTGTATAAACACAAATACACACGACATTACCAATCAGAGCATCGGCTCCTCTGACGGCAGTAGATTTACAAACAGTGAGGAGGTTCTTCACAGTGCTTACATGTTTCTCTCAGTTCTGGGTTGGGTGTCAGGGACAAAACTAGGCTCTGTAAGTAAAAAGATCAGTGGTGGGTTCAAGGTTCAAGTGTCTCTGAAGAATAACAATGCAGCTGTATTTCCTGGCTAAGCTAAAGTTACTATAGCAATACAATACCCAGAGACTGTTCTTCTCCCTGTCCAGCTAGAACCATATCTACTGCTTTTGCCACTGGTATGTTCTGTAGGACAAGCAGAGACAACAAGTGCAGCGGAATTATATATTTTGCACCAGACAGCTAGAAGAGAAATCCTGTTTGAGACCAATAGCCTCAAACATTATCTGGGACTTCAGATTTTATATTAATAGTTGATACATGTAATTACTAGGGCTGTCAAACGATTCAAATATTTAATCGCGACTAATCGTGATCAACTACTAATAATCTTGCGATTAATTGCGACTAAATATTTAAATTTTGCAAACTTTTTATCTGTTCAAAATGTACCTTAAAGGGAGATTTGTCAAGTATTTAATACTCTTATCAACATGGGAGTGGATAAATATGCTGCTTTATGCAAATGTATGTATATATTTATATTGGAAATCAATTAACAACACAAAACAATGACAAATATTGTCCAGAATCCCTCACAGGTACTGCATTTAGCATAAAAAATATGCTCAAATCATAACATGCTAAACTGCAGCCCAACAGGCAACAACAGCTATCAGTGTGCTGACTTGACTATGACTTGCCCCAAACTGCATGTGATTATCATAAAGTGGGCATGTCTGTAAAGGGGAGACTCGTGGGTACCCATAGAACCCATTTACATTCACATATCTGGAGGTTAGAGGTCAAGGTACTCCTTTAAAAAAAGGCCATGCCAGTTTTTCCTCACCAAAAGCATAAGTTTGGAGCGTTATTTAGCTAGTATGACATGGTTGGTACCTATGGATTCCTTAGGTTTTCTAGTTTCATATGAAGCCTGTATCTTTACTCTAGATTTAAAACTGAGCCCACTGCAACCTCTAAAAGATTGATTGCGTAAATTTAGTGGCGTTAACTTTGACAGCCCTAGTAATTACTAAGATTATTCAAAACAATATTGCTGTGTTCATAGTTCAATCATATCACATCCTCATACATGTATACTGAATACAGTTCAAAACGATTGTAGACAACACATACTAGCTTAACTTTAATGAAAAACATATTAGTTTGGTGATTATACCTTTTTGTGTTTGTCAGGCTTGTTCTTACTAGACAGTTTGGAAGCCGAGCTCTGCAGAGACTTAGCACTCTGAGACAGACACCATGAAATTAAACACAATTACAAAACACATTTACATACTAATGTCACATTTTGGGCTTGCTGAGGTTAAATGGAGAATTCAGTATACGTCATACCTGCTCTGTCATGCCACCTGCTATTGTGCTGTTAGGTGTTGTGCCATTACTGCAGAACTTAGCAGTTGTCCTTAACTCTTCCAGGTAAAGTTCAGCTTGTCTATCACATGAACGAACCATCTCCAGGGATGGCTTCCCCTTACGCTTGACTGAAGTGTCTAAAAGGGAAAGAAGAAGTAAAGAGCAATGTCATAGTTGAGAGCTGTATTGACAAACGTTGCTTTAATTCATCTTTGTGGACAATAACAACGAAGAAAAGATCTTTTGATTTATTGTATTCTAACCCCTGTATTTCTCTCACTAGATGTGAACCAAGCAGTATCTATCATAACGTTTCCTCCCCAACCACACGGCACAGTTATGCAATCTTTAAAAAAAACTTGATGACATAAATGGTGAAAAAATGTTCACAGTACATCGCTAATCTGTCCTTGACATGAAAACGTTCAGGAAGTCCTGTAATAAGAATCATATAATAAAATAGTTTAGTAAAGCAGATTTTTAATGCAAAATAAAAGTTTGCATATTGTACTATTAACCCTGTATTAATCAAGGAATATAAAAATATATAAATAAACAATATAAAATTGCAGCACAATAAATCTGATTCCATTGCAAATAGGCTAAATCTTATAACTGGGTTCATTTTAATTTTTTTAAGAATTTAAATTCAATTTATTTTAAACTTTTAAGGACTGATGATACCATGAACATAACACAATAACACTGGAACTGGTGTGACAGCAGTTTTGGACAGTTTCTGGGGACACCTACTTGATGACATAACGGCAGAGAGGGAATTGGCACAATGCACACTTCCTCCTGCACTGCTGCTGATGAAGGTGGCGGACTCTGAAATCCTCATCGCGGTCGGGGTCACCATCTGGATGGAGAATCACAATGTGGCTGTGAATCCTTCGTGTGAATGGTCAATTTAAGTGTGATACTAAAAGTTTTTTTCTTTAATTGTAATCCTTTCCACATGCACAGGATCATCTACAGAATAGAAATATAGATATTCTACAGTCAATAGGGATTCAATGTCTTCAGTGTCATCAACACCTCCTTGGTAGGGAAAATACTGGCCAGCCAAAGGCTTGAACCTGATAGGATTGGTTCCCTTGCTCTCTGCGCCCCCTACTGGCCTTAACGGATAGTTTTTAAGGCGTTTCAGTTGGAGATCTAAGTGTCCGGTGCATATTTTTACAGCAAAACTGTAACCAAAAGTCACACTTTTTGAGTGTGGTTGAGTGAGTCCGGTGGACTCTGGTGAGTCATCTTTTGTAGGCCTAAAACATAGTGGCGTTATGTGGTGGATTGTTACGTTAAATCATTTTATACAAAATAGTGTAATAACAGGACAAAACCACTGTTCTGTCTTAACATCCATTTAATGTACTTGGGATAATTAGAAAAACAGACCAGTCCAAAAGACCTGGAGAGCCTGGTTATGTGTGTCTATGAGCAGGTATGTCAGGGACGGTTGTCTTTGACAAACCTGTGCATTAAGTACAGTTAAGTGCATTTAAATGATACATATTTGATTTATTATAGAGCACAAAATTCTTTCACCTGTACAGGTGCAGACGGGACAGGTAAAAGATGGGAGGCAGCATTTTTCTCACTTTCACCAACGGACGTCTGACTCTCTGGAACAACCTGCATGGAGAGTGGAATACAGTACAAACACACAAATGTTGTCATGCTGTTTTGCCCTTTTTTCCAGGGCTTTTTCAAAATGTTAAACACACTTCTGATATAATAATATCATATTAATGTACCTAATTTCTAAGCCCAAACACTAGTCATACATTTATTTTTATCTGGAGCCATATCCCATCTACTGAATGTGTAACTTAGACCTTGTATACTGACAATTTGATATAAGCTGATCTCAAAAATGAGGCAGTCCCATCCACAAGTAAGCATCTGCTCCAACTGTCTCCAGTTTAGTACATTTTTGTATTTGTAATGACCTGATTGTTCACATCATAACTGTATATTGAGAGCGTTATGCTACAGACCATTGTTTACCTGAGAGATGTTGTCCTCCATTGTAATTTTAACTGTAGTCTTCACTACAGATGTGCCCGTCTTCCCCACAAAGACCTGACAGGAAGAGACACTTGTTAATGCAAACTGACACAATTATTATGAACACACTGTAGACCAGAGCCAAAGCAAGAATGCTGTGGTTTACATTTTTTTTTCATGGGATGCCAAGTTCTTTTCAATGTCATTATTGTGCATCTAACATTTAATAGTGTTTTTGAAGGATGGAGGGAATAAACAATGACCTACTTTGTTTTTGCTGGGTCCATAGACTGTACGAGCAGCCTGCAGGACGTCCAGGGAGGAGCTGAAGTGGATGGTAAGACTTGATCCTTCCACCGCACCCACGACCACCAACTCTGACAACTTTAACTGCAAAACTTGCCTCTTGCCCTCCTCTAGAGATAAAGAACACTCAGTTTTATAATTACTAGGGCTGTCAATCAATTAAAACATTTAATCGTGATTAATGATGCATGATTGTCCAAAGTTAATCATGATTAATCGCAATTTTTTTATCCGTTCAAAATGTACCTTAAAGGGAGAAGTATGTAATACTCTTATCAACATGGGAGTGGGCAAATATACTGCTTTATGCAAATGTATGTATATATTTATTACTGGAAATCAATTAACAACACAAAACAATGACAGATATTGTCCAGAAACCCTCACAGGTACTGCATTTAACATAAAAAATATGCTCAAATCATAACATGGCAAACTGCAGCCCAACAGGCAACAACAGCTGTCAGTGTGTCAGTGTGCTGACTTGACTATGACTTGCCCCAAACTGCATGTGATTATCATAAAGTGGGCATGTCTGTAAAAGGGTGACTCGTGGGTACCCATAGAACCCATTTACATTCACATATCTGGAGGTCAAAGGTCAAGGGGACCCCTTTGAAAATGGCCATGCCAGTTTTTCATCACCAAAATTTAGCTCAAGTTTGGAGCGTTATTTAACCTCCTTCACGACAAGCTAGTATGACACAGTTGGTACCATTGGATTTCTTAGGTTTTTTTCTAGTTTCATATGATGCCAGTATCTTCACTCTAGTTTTAAAACTGAGCCCGAGAAAACCTAAAAATTGCAGGTTGTGTTAATGGGTTATTTGCTTTAACGCGTTAACTTTGACAGCCCTAATATTTACACACACTTACTCATGCATACGAGCAAATATATAAAAGATATGGTGAGTCACATGTAAGTCAAAATGGCCTGTTATTGTCCTGAAGTTTAGAGCTCTTGGTTAATCGGTTATGCGTGTTTCCAGACTACAGACTATAAACCCACCTCTTCACCAAGGCCTATGGCCCCTAGCTACTGTTATGTTTCATTTGTTCTGTTTATTTATGTCTTTGTTAAGCGTCCTTGGGTTTCATGAAAGGCGCTATATAAATCCAAGCTATTATTATTATTATTATAGCAAATGTCTTCAAAGACACAAATCTATCAATTTCATTTATGCATCAAAATACCTGTGGTTTAACAGACAATTGCTATTTTTCTATCAATCCATATATGGATGGATATATGGAATACCATAATGCACATATAATAGTTGATTGAAATTTGCAGTTAGGGGGCTGAGCAAATAAACACAAATGCATTGGTCTCTGTGTGCTTTGATTACCTGTAACAGTGTAGCTTTGGACTTCATTCTCATTGATGCATAATGTTTCCCACTGGCCCTCCTACATGGAGAGGAAAGCACTTTACTTTAGGCTCTAACAGATATACAGTGTTCTACTGTTGATTATGCACTTTTTGATTTTCACTCTCATGAAGGATTAAAGTACCTGTGCTTCTTCATCAGACAAAGAGAAGTAAAAGGAGATGCTGTGGCTGTCGAGGTTGAAGTCGATCCAAAACTCTTCCAGCTTCTCATCGGCGGGCATCAGCAGCTGACAACATAAGCACAATCCTTCCAACACATCTACTAATACACTTAGGAGTACATTATCAGGATTGTGACATTCCGCCTTACATGAAAACTGTTTTAACACTTAAATGAGCAGTTAATTGTACCAAGAAGACAAAGGCTCTGTGGCATTGTCTTGAATGTGCTGTGAGACTCAGACAAACACAATCTGTATTTTTCTTTTGACATTTCTTCCATTTCTTTGAACCATAGAAATCCTGTTGATACTGACCTCATGCTTGTCCAGATAAACCTCCAAACAAGGATAGGAATACACTCTGTAGTACATAGAGGACATTGTTATTCAGTTGTGTGTTCCCTACCTTTGTCCTATCAAGGACCCCCAAATACTGTTTGTATTTAGAGAATTTATTGAAAAGATAATGTCAGAAATTAGCTGACACAGAATTACACAACGGTTTGTTCTATGGGAGTGTGATATCACTGACAGGTAGAGAGGCAGAACTATGATCAAAACAGTCACTCTTATTTATTCTCTCATTGTGCTTGAGTAAAGGGTGTGAAATAACAGTTAAATTGAAATATTCCTAACCCTAATAGTCCCTCAAGTTCCCCAGACCATATACTTGTGAGACACTGAGTTATGGTGTTTGTGTACCTTCTCCTGTCTCCCTGCATCCCATTCACCAAGTTCAGAAACTTGCGACAATCCTGAAATCACACACACACTTATATTATTTATACATTGCCACTGTAGTGCAACAAAAAGGAAATGCAAATGAGAGGCAAAGGTGATGCACTTGGATAAATTACAAGTTTTTACCGTCTCAAACTCAGAGTCACGTATCTTGGCAAAGGCAGTGGCCACATGCTCCATGCTGAACCATCGATCTGCCAGCTCCTTCCTCTGCTCAGGAGTGGCCATTCTGCACAATGCCTCCATCAGAGCCGTCTGCAAGTCGTAATCTGACACAAACAAACATTTTTTTGCACCTGTGTATGGTTCTGGGTGAAGAGAGATGGTGCTATTCATAAAAGATACTTACCACCACCCTTCAATATCTGACCAGCCAGCTTGACCCTGTAGAAATGTAATGAAAAAGTAAAAATTCAAGAGCGTGTGGTTACAAAAATGAGTATTAATGATCTACTATGAGGAATCTACCATGACATACATGATATCTGAGGCCTCCTGTGATGTTAGGATCTTCCTCTCTTTCTTAAACTCCGCTGGGATTTTGTCCAGAATTAAGTTAAATTTACGAATTGCCTGTTAGAACATTGTTAGCAAGTTAATTTATGAGCAAACAGATGATTCACAGTTTTTAATGCTGCTCCAAAAATAAATGTAGTTATTAAAACCATTGCAAACCTCTTTTTGGATCAGGATGTAGATTCTGGGGTCTACTGTCAATTGACCAACAGGATACATGAAGGACTCTGTGATTTTGCACGTTCCTGCAAAGAAACATGTTGCGGTAATACTGTGAATAGAGAAAGTTTTTTTCTTATATCCTAAGATTCATCATGAAAGTTGATGTGGTTCTAATAAGCTTGTCTTGTATGATAAATGCTCATTATGTTTCCACCTGAATCCATTCACACAATCTTTCAGTCTATAATGAACAGAATTACCTCAAAATAACATTCAGAGAACCTGATTTGATAGCACCCTCAAACAAGTGGAATTAAAATGACAAATTTTGACACTAGAGTAAGGAGAATTTAACGCTCTTTTATCTGTGGAACAGACAATGAGACTCAAGTAATGCTGTGACTTTAAGATTACACTATTAAATAAATAATGAAGTTTCTAAACATTTTATTAACTCAAGGTGGAATATACTCCACTTGGGCCCTAAAAAGGGGTAATTGAAGATAACACGCACACACTGAGGATGGAATACAAAGAAAGAAAAAGAAATGTACAAGCGTACCCTCTTTGCTTGCTTCATGAATTGCCTGTAACAGGGAGGAAAGAAAACAGTTTGACATTGTGGACACACTAAAGAGTGGTACGTTGTTCCATTATATGAAGTGTGTTTTACTGTTAGACATCAGCTTACCATTAAGGCATCAAGGAAGTCCTCAGAGAGGTTGAACAAGGTCTCATCCCACTGCGGGCCACACTGGATCCACAGTTGCCTGCATTTCTCAAACCACTGCACCATGTGCACAAAACCAGGTTCAATCAACAACTGACTTAATACATTTACTTATAAAGCACTTACACACTGTGTGTCTGTTTGTATCAGATGTATACTTATCTTTTTGAGGACTTGACTTGTTATTCCTGACAGTCCTTGACAAACACCAGGCAGTTGCAGGTTTTTCCCAGACTTGTAGAGGACCGCGAGACCCAAACCAGCTGACTTGGAATCCTTATGATCCAAACCCTACATAAATAACATAGATATATGGTTTCATCAAACCTACAAACAACAGACCCACAAGGCACACAATCTAGACAAACAATATCAGGCAATACAACAACAGAACAAGAGCAGCAAGTAGTAAAGACAAACAATCACAACAAGCAATATTTAACAGCAATCACTACATAAAAGATATGCAGACTAGTAAACAAGCATCAGGCATATTAGGTACATCTTACCCTGCTGACAAGTTTATCCAATTTGGTGAGAAACTGTTGGGAACATTTCATGGGGGTCTCTTCATATATGTTGCTTTGCAAGAATACATCCAGTGCTTGGACATCCCCGCTCTTTAACGCCTCATCAATGACTTTCTCCAACTGCACATGAAAAAGATTCATCAAACTTTTCACCAGTACTTCAACAATAAATATTTAAGTAGCGTTACATTAAATGACATGCTGGTAAGGTTTCCCACCTGACACAGCCCCGGTGCCATGTTTTCTTCAGAGGAACAGCTTTACTGCTGCTTGGCCTCTGCTGTCTTCAAAAAGACTGTAAAGGTAAATGGCAAACATCAACCTGCCGATCTTAACGCTATCCAATCCAAATTAATTTGTAAAACACATTTAAAAAGAACAACAGTTGACGATAGTGCTGTACAATCAAAATATAGCAAAAACCATAAAAACAACGCCACAAAACAAATTTCTAAAAGACAAATGACAATAATATAGATTCTTGATTTGATTTGATTATTATTGTGTCATGCATAAATAATATGACCAGCCCAAACGGGCTTACAAGACACCATTATTTCGAAAATAAAGAAAAGACAAAGGCAGAAACCAGAGTAGCAGCATAAATTACAAATAATACTAAACAAATAAACCATCCTGACGTTTTTTTCCAAGAAACAAAAGTTGCCAACTTATAAGCATTCAAATTAAATATCGATTTCATTCTGTCATCATCTGAGCACCAAAACATTTCTGGATTTTTAACAGACATTTCATTTAAAATAGTAGTTCGTAACTCATCATAGTATGGACAATACAAAAGAAAATGTGATTCATTTTCTCCTAACTCGCATACTTCGCACAACTTGTTGTCCTCCTGGATGTTTTTAAATCTACCAACTTCAAGGGCCAGAGGAAGGATTCCTGTTCTTAACTGTTCAACTAAAATACTTTTTACTCCTTTATAAGTTTGCTATAACATAAGATTCAGTGCAAAAATTGTGCTTGATTTGAATATGTGTTTTTTGTTTAAACAATATATCTTTCAACCGTTGTTCTTCAAATCTAGCAAGTAACTTTTTTCTAATTGTGTCCATGCTGCATGATAAATTATTACTATACATATACTGTAATTCAGCTTCCTCAAAAAATAGCATGAAGTTCTGTAGCCCATGGAGCAAGGTCTGAAATTAAGTTTTTTCCTCACGTGCCACTGTGGCAGGTCACTGAACATTTCTACTAGCCACACAATTTTTTTGTCTACCACTTCTGAAATCTATGTAGAACGCTTTAGAATTGTAAACACTAGAACTGTGTATTAGCAATAATCTGGCGATACGATACATATCATGATACAGGGGTTACAATTCAACATATCGCGACATAATGCAGTACTGTAAGCAAGGCAATATATTGATTTTTTAAAAATCTAATTTAGGAAAACGGTCATAGTATAAAAAACACACCCCTACATGTATAAAATCTGAGTACAAAAATGTTTTTTAAACTTTTTTATACAATCAGAATAGTAGGATCCGCATTTCTCTTTGCAAATAAAATACAATAAAATATTGACTTAATTCATCTTTGCTTGTAAACTATTAATTAGAAATCAATACAGGGTTTTTGAGAATCGATACAGTATCACAAAACATAATATTGCAATACTCCATATTTTTTATATTTTCTCACACCCCTAGTACACACTGAGTTAGCGGTAACAGACAGTAGAAATATGGATCATGTAACCTTAATCACTGACTATTTTTAATTTAGGAATTGCTTTTGAAAAATAATATTTCTTAATATAAGGAAAACCTGCCTGCCATGTAATGTAAACAGAGGTAATTGCACTTGTAAAATAGGTAGGGTAGCCGAATAAATAAATATAAACATAAGTGTTAAACTAGAGGTATAAATTATAAAAATAGATGTAATGTAAACAGAGGTAATTGCACTTGTAAAATAGGTAGGGTAGCCGAATAAATAAATATAAACAGAAGTGTTACACTAGAAGTATAAAATATAAAAGTAGATATAATGTAAACAGAGGTAATTGCACTTGTATAATAGGTAGGGTAGATTTAATAAATAAATATAAACAGAAGTGTTACCCTACAGGTATAAAATATAAAAATAGATGTTATGTAAACAGAGGTAATTGCACTTGTAAAATAGGAAGGGTAGATTTAATAAATAAATATAAACAGAAGTGTTACACTAGAAGTATAAAATATAAAAGTAGATGTAATGTAAACAGAGGTAATTGCACTTGTATAATAGGTAGGGTAGATGTAATAAATAAAATGTAAACAAAGGTAGTTGCACTTGAGGTGTATATTGCATCAAGGATATATTGCACAGACAAATGTATTTCACATTCAGTGTATTAATATTGCACAGATTTATTGTTTGTTCAGTGTCCTATGGCCCAGGGAAAGAAGCTGTCTGTGAGTCTGGAGGTGCAGGCTTTCATTGACCTGTAGCTGTAGCCAGAGGGCAGCAGGTCAAACAGGGGATGAGCTGGGTGAGGATAGTTGTGAACCTACTGAGGCAGCCGGAGCTGGACATCTCTTCCAGGGAAGGCAGAGGGCAGCCAATAATCCTCTGGGCCATTTAACCGTTAACAAGCTCACATAAACTCATCACATTTACCCGTCAACACTATTAACGTCGACCTCCTTTAGCTGACGTTGCTTTAGCGTTGTGTAGCTGCTAACTATCGTTGAACACAGTTTGACAGAAGCTAAGCTAACGTTGAGCTAACTGTAGCTAGCCTAACTGACGGTTAGCATAATTAGCTTTCCATGGTTCTCTCCGTTAAAGTAACGTTAGCTCTGCTAGCTATCATAAAGTAACGTTAATTTCGGACGTTAGCGTTCAGTTATAAATAGAATCGTTGATTTTATTTAATGTTATAACTTACCGTGATGTTAAATGTGTGTAATCATGTAGTGAACCTGTCTGACAGCAGGTCAACAGCAAACCCCGCGAAGTATTTTCATCCACTGCGCATGCGCAGGACAGATTGGCTAACCCTGGTTACCTTAACCATGGTCCACTGCTTTCTGACACTCGGTCGTGTCTAGAAGAGAGCCACCAAACTGCGAAATCTGATTCAAGATTGTAATGGAAATTCTTTCAGTA
Source organism: Sebastes umbrosus (assembly GCF_015220745.1). Classification (NCBI taxonomy): domain Eukaryota; kingdom Metazoa; phylum Chordata; class Actinopteri; order Perciformes; family Sebastidae; genus Sebastes; species Sebastes umbrosus. The sequence goes on along the minus strand of NC_051274.1, from coordinate 32,539,775 downwards.
TTCCAAGATGAGTCCTAATGAACGTTGAAATCAAGATCCCAAACAGATGAAATGTCTTTGTTGTATTTTATTCTTGCAAGAAGAGGCACTGGTTATACAGAGTCACACAAAGTCTGCAGAAGAGTGCTCCCCAGGAGATTATTACAATGTGACTATATAGAAATCTACAACAGGGACTGTGAGAAAAGGAGTTGTTTTGCACAGATAAGGAGTTGTTTTACTCAGACAGTGTCCCAGTAAAAGTCAACACTCAGACATCATTACATACAATGTAATTTTCCATTACAAGATTCAAGCCCTTTTATTTATTGTCATTGTGTAGTACAACGAAATTAGATTGTGACAATCCCATAGGTGCTAATGAAAAGATAATACAATAAAAAAAGAGATATAAAAAATATAAAAATACAATATGTATATTGATGAGATGAGTTTTGCCAGATTATTGCACAAAGTGTCCGTCAGATAATTATATAATTATTGCACAGCATCATATAATTATTGCACAGAGTGATCAGTATGTTATTGCACATATCCATAACAGTAGATTTACAGTATTTACATCGCAAAAGTGACACAAAAGTGACCATCATGTTATTGCACATTTACATTGCACGTGTTCAACTCAGACAGAGGAGACGTCAGAGTTCAGGAGGTTTATGGCAGTTGGAAAAAAGCTGTTTTTAAGTCTGTTTGTGCGTGTGCGGATTGATCTAAAGCGCCTGCTTGATGGGAGGATCTTAAACAGGTAAAAACTTAATGAACTGATGTGCAAAAACGGAAAAACGGAAATTTCTCAAAGAAGGATTCATTCATCGATCTTTCTGGGAAAGGTGAAACATGTCTGTGATGGTCACAGCCACACAGGGTAGTAAACATTATAGTTAGTGTCCATCTTGGATATTTGGTTTGGCCAAGCCCTTATTTATGTGCCCTCATGTGTCATTGTGTCCTGTCAGTTTGTTCAGTTAACACCTTGTTTAGTTGTGATAATAGTGTGCTGACTTGACTATGACTTGCCTCAAAACTGCATGTGATTATCATAAAGTGGAGTCATGTCTGTAAAGGGGAGACTCGTTGGTACCCACTGAACCCATTTTCATTCACATATCTGGAGGTCAGAGGTCAAGGGACCCCTTTGAAAATGTCCATGACAGCTTTTACTCGCAAAACTTTAACACAAGTTTTGAGCGTTATTTAGCTAGTATGACATTGTTGGTACCAATGGATTCATTAGGTTTTCTAGTTTCATATGATGCCAGTATCACTCTAGCTTCAAAACTGAGCCGCTACAACCTCCGGAAGATCGATTGCGTTAATGCGTTAAAGGAATTAGTGGCGTTAAAACGAATTTGGGTGAACACATTATTATCGCGTTAACTTTGACAGCCCTACTAATAAATAAATCACATTACAACAAATAATAATAATAATAATACAAGCTGAACATTGTGTGGAATTGTGCTTTATTGTTAAACAAAATATGCATTCATTTCTGATTCATTAAAATTGTATCTATTGCATGGTTATGGCATTTGGTTTGACAACATTTGACTCAAAAATAAACTCTGAATAGAGAGCAAAATGGCTCCACAGAAAACAGTGGACTGACGTGCATTCATTTCAATTTCACTGAATGTGTACAGTATGTAATGCTCAGTGGATGTCACTTCCATTTGATGTGCCACATTAAAGTGCATTTTTCCCAAATAGCCAGGAAAATCAAATAATAGAGTGCAATTTTTAAAAAGAAAACAAAAACAGTGGCACTAAAATTTGCGTCAGGGAGAAGTGCATTAGAGTTGACAGTTTATCTTGAATCTAACCTGATTCACAGAAATCCTCTGTTAGTTTAACAAAATGAACATTATGTCACAATGCAGTTGTTAATACAGTAGGTCTTGCTGACAACAGTCATAAAGTGTTCTAAATAGATTTCTTCTACCTTTCGTCAGCATCCTAAATGAAGTGCACCATGCTATCTTCGCATTCTTTGGGCACAGTGAGCTTGTAGTTATGGCAAACTAACTTATAATTCTCTCCATCGTTGTTGTCCCAGTATTCAGCCCCACTGACTTTGTATTGAATGGCAAACTGTAACACTGCTCCTGGCTGCAGGAACGGAGGAACAGGCAGGTGGAAACGAAATGTATCACAACTGAGTTGGCCCTCTCTTCCTTCCAAGGTCTTGGTGATGGTGGACACCCAAGAGGCCTTAGTTTCTGTGCAGCTCCTCCACTCTGTGAATGAATAGCGAGCTATGACTTCTTTCTCAAAGCCCAAATTGAGGACCTGGGCGATTCCGATGACACCCAGTTCACAACACAACACTCTTTCCAGACACACTTTCTGCTCATGGAGGCGATGCAGGAATCCGTGCTGGTCGCCAGGTTGTTGGGCGAAAACTGGCTTCATGTATGGCAAGGATATCTCCAGATGCCTTCCATCTGCCAACTCTGCACCCATCAGCAATCTGAAGGCGACGTGATGAGGCACAAATGGATCCTCTCCAGATTTGAACAGCTTGATGTCTTCCAGGTCGAGCCCCAACGAGTCAACAAACCGTACGCCAACGTGTCTGCAATGCTTCTTCTTCTCTGTGGCGGGAGGTAGAGAGCGTGACCGTTGCCGGATGATGGGTTTGGGCGTGGGTTCACAGGAGAGACTGCGGTGGAGCTCTGGTCCTCTCGGCACAGAGACTCTGGGGCTCGGGGGCCGGATTGGAACCGGCTTCTTTGCTGCACTGGGTGTGTCTGCTCGAAGCATTTCAGTCAGGTTGATGGTCATGCAGCGCCTTGAGACGCTGCTGCCAGAGCTGGGCGCCTCCTCCTCCTCCTCTGAAGGGGGAATCCTCTCATGTCCAATAAACCACCCTTTATCCATGCTCTGTGAGATCTGGTGTCCTGCTCACCTATGAACAAAGTTGTGAAGAGATAAGATAAGATAAGATAAGATATTCCTTTATTAGTCCCGCAGTGGGGAAATGTGCAGTGTACAGCAGCAAAGCGGATAGTGCAAAAAACAAGATGCATCAGCTAACACAGTAAAAAAAAGAGCTAAACAAAGTGAAACAAAATATGAACCATTTAAATAGAAGGAAGTATAAAAATAGGAGCAGTATATACAGTATTGACAATAAACAGACTATTAACAAAATTGCACAAGTGGAAAATGATATTGCACAGTGAGAATGAATGAATGGAGCATAATTTATCAGCATTATGTCACATTCATCTCCAAAACATGCTCTTATCTAAAGCATAATGACCCAGTTGTAATATTAGTTACCTAAAAATGTATGAAGTTGTGCTGCAAATTTGACAAGAACAATGCAAAACAACAGGACAGAAAGTGGGCGTGTACTCTGGAGGAGTACATGCGTAAAAGCATACAGCCTCTTCCTCTCTCTCTCTCTACACTTGTTACTCAAACTGCCTTTAATATGGATCAATAAAATTAGACGTTGACATCACCTCACCATAATGACCCATGGCACAACACAAAACGCCTGGGTCAGTCCTTCATGCTGTTAGCCATCAGGCTCCACAACCAAGGCTGACCCCCATATGAGAACTAGGAGGACTTTAAGAACTTTAAACACTCACTATCTGCCTTTAAACACGCACTATCTGCCTTTAACATGCACAATCTACCTTTTAACGTGCACTATCTACCTTTAAACATGCACTATCTACCTTTTAACATGCACTATCTACCTTTAAACATGCATTATCTACATGCACTATCTACCTTTAAACATGCACTATCTGCCTTTAAACATGCATTATCTACATGCACTATCTACCTTTAAACATGCACTATCTGCCTTTAAACATGCATTATCTACATGCACTATCTACCTTTAAACATGCACATATTACATTTATTTATTGCACATACTACATGTATTTATTGACGGACTGTACACACTATGTTCACCCATTCACTCTGTATCTTTTATATCTCTATTATTGATTTTTATCATTTTTGTATACCTTTACCTCTCCTGTGTTTCACTCTGTTTGCTGATGTTGTTGCTCTGACACCTGAATTTCCCTCCAGGGATTAATAAAGGTTCATCTTATCTTATCTTATCTTATCTTATCTAAAGCATAATGACCCAGTTGTAATATAAGTTACCTAAAAATGTATGAAGTTGTGCTGCAAATTTGACAAGAACAATGCAAAACAACAGGACAGAAAGTGGGCGTGTACTCTGGAGGAGTACGTGCGTAAAAGCATACAGCCTATTTCTCTCTCTCTCTCTACACTTGTAGCATTACTTTAGACTTTAATATGCATCAATAAAATTAGACGTTGACATCAGCTCACCATATAAAGACATGAAGCAGTTAGTCACATCTGAGCTGCAGGGTGCAGCCTGAAGCTAGATCCTCCATGTAAAGTAGTAACGTGCGTTAAAGAGCTCACGTACCCAGATGTGTAGCTGGTAACCAGCTCCATAACTCTCAAACACACAGACATGTTTAGTAGTAGTAGTAGTAGTAGTGTGCCATCGATGGAGATCAGCTAATATGCGCGCAGTTAACAGGAAGCTTCAAACGGAGCAGAGCATCACAGCTGTTGCCTGGGAAACTGAGTAATTTAACATTAACAGTCACGTTTGTGCGCATATTTTTTAACATATTTCCTCAAAACACACTGTTGGCTTTTTCGCCACTTGTCTTATGAGTTATGTATCCATAGTGAGTAATATGAAAGAGAGCTTGCGTGTTTCGTTTGAAAGAGCAACTAGTATGACTTTACTACAAGTCCCATGATGCACCGCGGGATGCTCACTTCGACACAAGCGGTGAGCCAGTCAGCAGCAGGTAAACAAACCTCTCTGACTGGGACGACAGAGCCTATATGCGCTGTTTTTTGCATTTTTAATGGCGAGCAGGATGACAGACGGGAAAGAGACACGTCTGCTGTCAACAATTCAGTAACAAAAAGATAAAATAATAACCTCTGGATTGTGACTGAACAGAGAGGAGACTGCAGAAAACAGAAGGACGAGTTTTTAACCTGCAGCGACTGGTCGACATCTGCGCATATGATGCATTGCAGCACTTTTGAGAAAATGGGTGTTTTTAGCCTCATTCTGAGAATAGAGTGCATGATCCGAGATGTGGGTTGGGTTCTTTAGCTAGCGTGTCGTTTGATTTGTGCTGGACTCGACAACATCCCCTCTGGAGACCTGCAACATGGGGCCCATCATGCAGGAGCGCACAGCATCCACCATACTGAAGCGCGTCGTCTCCAAAGAGAAGATCCGGGTGAAATATGCTGAAAACACTGGGTCAGTAACCAGGTGGGCCTCATTTTTATTTTTGCATTAAACTTGTTATGTTTTCATCTCAGACATGGGTTAGAGGCAAGCCTGACAAACCTACTATCATATCTCCACAGCTCAAAGAAAGGTAACAAGATGAAGAAAGCAGTGGGCCAGATGAAAAATGGCCTGCCAGGACCAGGTCAGGAGAAGGACACAGTGACAACAGTGCAGAAGGTGAGTGGATTAAAGAGAGAAAATGTTATTGTCCTTTTACAGCAAGAGTCCCTTGGAGGGCCAAAACTAGAACTCAATGGAGGGCCACGGGCCAAAATTAAACACCTATTGTATTGTATTGTATTGTATTGTTAAGATGCAAAATGGTACTATGATCCCAAGTTCCCTTAATTGAATATGTTTTACATAGTAAGCCCCTTAAAACCCACCTGCTGAATACAAATTGGGCTCATTTATGCATTTCCAAGACTGTTTAGGGACCCCAGTATGCAGAAATATTAAAATACACCATTTTTAGAATAGGCAAATATAACACATGTAGACTGCATTCCAAAAACTGCATGTTTTCCCCAAAACTGCACGTGATTATCATAAAGTGGGCATGCCATGCCCAAAAAAAAAACAAATTTGCTAACATCTTGCGGGCCAAATCAAACCTGATGGCGGGCCAACTTTGGCCCGCGGGCCCCACTTTGGGCAGCCCTGTTTTACAGGATAAGATGCAGCATACTTCATAAAGTCAAGACAGAAGCATAAAGTCAAGACAGAAGACAGATTTCTTTTAATCTGTGTAACTCTGAAATGGTAACATCCAATCACAACACTAATGGGGTTAAATGGATCATATGGCTTCTGAATCATCTACACGGTGAAGGGAACAGAGACGGTGGTCCAACAATCACACACTAATGTTTTTATCTCAGATCACAGAGTGAGAAAGAAAAACATTCTTCTTAAATGTTTATCTGCTGTACTAAACTGAAATATTAGTATATATAGTATTCAAGTTGCATTCAAGAGAAGTAACAGAAGTTACATCTCTTGAACTTGGTCCACAATATATTTTTTTACTCTGGATGTGACAACAAAATCATGACTAAAACTTTGATTTAAAACCATTTCCATGATTGTTTTACAGGGTGCACAGTCAAAAGGTGGCAGGGTCAAATCCGGCACTACGCGCAATACGAGCAAACTCTCCAGGTATGTGTGGTGAGGTGTATTCTCACTGACTGCTTTGCTTCAAGTACAGTAAATCCCTAACAGCTTTGCCCGTCTCTTTACAGCCCTGAGGAAGGAGATTTGAGACCTCAAGTCCGCAAACATTTATCTGTGCACAGGAAAGAGGAGCAACGTGAAAATCAACGGATGTCACCGTGCGGCAACGAGCTACAACCAAATCGTGGCGGGATGGGGAAAAACCGGCGAGCCCTCTCCCTGCCGCTCTCCCCAATATCAGGGCTACGACACATGCCAGCACATCCTCTGACCCACTCCCCAGCCCCCACCCCAGAGTTACTACAGCGCCACTACCAGAAGGATGAAGACACCGACAGCGCCAGTGATCTGTCGGACTCCGAGAGGCTGCCTGTGCTGCCCTCTCCCTGCACGCCCTGCACTCCTCCTCACCTCAACCTCCGGGCCGAGGTCATCAACACTAATGATTTCCCCCCGGACTTCCCGGGACCCCACGGGGTTGTGGGTGATGACGACGAGGGCGAGAAACCCAGCTACAGTTACCCAGACTTTCTGCCTCCTCCCTTCAACAGCTGGAGCCTGAGACAGCTGGCGGTGTTTCTTCACACGGAGGGCCGTGGCGCCCCCCGGCCCAAGCCTGTAGGCAACTTGGAGAAGTACCTGGAGAGGCTGCTGCAGCTGGAGTGGCTCCAGATCCAAACGGTGCAAGCGGAGAGCAGCCGTCCACCTGGGAGCCGCACGAAGCCACAGGGTTTCCCCTCTGCCACCACCGCTCACCCACCCAGGCCTCACACGGCTCCGCCGTCCCGACTCAACTCCCCTAAAGGGCTGCGGCAGAGCCAGCGAGCCTTCCCATTTACACCCGTCAACAACCCCCCATCGCCTGCTTCAGCCCAGCAACAGCACTCCCGCTTTCCAGTGTGCCCTCACTGTCACATTCGCTACCCGTTGTGCAACGGAAGCTGCTCGGCCTATGCCTACCAGCGTCACTCGAGGCTAAGCCCACTGCTGGAGCGCAGAGCCAGACCTGGAGCGCCGGCGAAGAGGAGCAGCAGTGAGACCCGAGCAACCTCAACAGAAGGTAGGAGCCCAGGAGGACAAGGTGGAGGACAAGGCGGAGGACAAGGCGGAGGACAAGGAGGAGGACAAAGCGGAGGAGGAGCCCAGACCCCAGTTAGCCCCTCAGCTGGAAGGAGTCACATCAGGCACATGCAGGCCGCCGGCAACGCACGTAAGCAACCCCAGGAATCTGGAGCTAACTCAAACGGCAGAGGTCAGGTGAGGAAAAGCCGCGTCAGAGCCAACTCCGAGACCGATATTAAGAAAGAGCCGTGTGGCAGTAAAACAGCCAGTGCAGAGAATCGGGCTTTTGTTGCAAGTAAGAGAGAGGTCATGACCTCCAAGCGAGCAGAGAAGGACTGGCAGAGGACAGAGGCGGTAAGTCAGGCCTCGAAAACTGCCATGAAAAGAGCTGCTAAAGAGCCGCAGTCTCTCTCCAAAGCTCCGCTTAGTAGTAAGCAGAATGGCAAAACAAAAAACGTGCACTTTGTTGCAAAGTAAACCCCTATAAACCTACAGTATAGTGCTTTACTCAGTGGTTAACTCGGTACAGGAGCTCGAACCTATGCTTGCTTTCTGTGTAATCTGTGTAATACTAACATGTCGTAACTGTTGTACAGCAGTCTAAATCGGTCAGTGGTGTACAGCCTTCTAAAGGTCAAAACTAACAAGAGGTTGAGCAGCTAGAATAGAGATAAAAACAGCAATGATTTCCAAGCATTAAATAGAACAGGATTATACACTCTGTATTTCATTCAAAATGTACAGTAAGTATACAGTCACGACGTTAGACTGTGCTTTGACAGGCAGCTCATTATGAGCTTATGAGCTTTTATGTGAATTCTGCTGCACTGCACATCATCATCATCTCTCAGTATACTACAAATGTCAAAATAAAATAAGCATCTACTCTGCCATTGGACTGCTTTCAGCGTAAGTAATCCATAGTGACGTTTCAAACAGATCATTACATTTTCACATACGACCACAGCCGTTACTAAGTGGAGTCTGTGATGTTTGAATGTATTTGTTTTCAATGCTCTTACTTTACTTGATGTTGCATTTTTATCTTTTCTTTGGTGCCTCATGTTTTAAGACACGTAATCAGTTAAAGCATCTTTGGCTGGAAAAGGAGGTGCACTGAGTGGTGGCGTGCTGCAGTGATGTGTTTTTTTTTGTTTCAGACATAAATTGTGCAATGGTTTCAAACTTTTGGTTCCAAGGGCTTTTCATGTTTGAACAGCTTGAATTGTAGTCTATGATAAATATACTGTATTTTGCAAAGAGCTGAGCTCTTTCTATCATTGAAGACCGTGTAATGTTTGCTACGAATGTAAATGCATATTTTTCCAAATTTTTCTATACCATAGTTATATTTATGAAAAGTGTCGTGGTTGACTTGTATCCATCATCGTCACTATTACGTTTACATCGTCATGCACCAAAAAGAAAAAAGAGCTGAATGTAACTTAATGTCTACCGTGCTGTACCATCAATGGGAGTTCAACACATCATAGCTGTCATGCTGTAACATGGTAATGTTATACATCATCACTTCCATAATATCACACTGCATACTTGAAGTCTGTAGAACACTGTGTTTACATTAGAGTGTCTTATCCGTTTGTTGTGATTTGCCATGCAGCACTTGATTCATGGGAACACCACATCAATGTAAATAATGTGATATGTATTCAGATTGCACCTCTTTACTTAATATTCATGTAAAGTATCAAAGCCATAGACGAGAGGCCAGGAGGGGCGATGTTATTATAAATGTGTACATTATGTTGACACGCACGCAGAAAGATTGTGGTATGTATTTTCTCAATGTTGAATGCAAGTATTTGTAAGGCATAGAAATAAATGTTTTGCACTCAAGAGATATTGATTCTTTGGAACACACAAAGAGACGATGCACAGTTCACAACTTTGCTTTAACCAGCCTTAAACTCTGCAACTGAAAGTATTACAAGGTTTGTCGTAGATTGTCGTGATGTAGTTTTCATTCATTTGCATATTCCAATTTCAACCTAGGTGCTTGGAACATGATCGGATTATCACAGAGAGCTCAGTTTGTATGAAATATTGCTAATGTTTTTTCCAGTTATACGTGTTCACCAGAGCCTTTCTTCCCCCCAGACACATACCAAACGCAATAGTGGTGGGACATAAAAATGATGAGTGTGTTACATCCTCTTCTGGCCTGGAAATGGTTTTAGAAGATGGCGAAGCTGCTTCTCTCTGTCGTTCACACACCCTGCAACAAAGAGCAGGCGTATATATTTGCATTCTAATATAATAATAGCACAAAAAGGCTTTTTCCACATGATCAAACACCAGGGTCTTAATTGCATGTGCTTTTGCACATTTATCAGAAAGCCTTGCAATTTTTTTTTATTAATCTCCAAAAATGGAGACTTCAAAAAGTTTGCATTAGCAGCACAGTCAGGTTACCTAAGTGTGTGTTGGCGGTGAAACACGAGCTGCCAAATGTTTCCAGGTTGACGTCCTCTCTATAGACGGGCCCATCGTTCCACATGAGATCATAGCCACCCACCCTTTTCTCTTTGCCACTCAGCCTAACGAGAAAAAAAAAAAACTGTCAATAAGAATGCAGAACCAGGATGGCAGGAAAGGAACTCATCTTATGTCTGTTTATATACAGCATTCACCCTGTAGTTTATTGTTGCAATGACACAATCTGTTAAAGTGCGTCTTTCCACCCATGTTCTTAACATTCAAGTATACCGTAATGCAAGATTGTAATTCCAAATGTGTACAGATTGGTGAATATAAATAAAGAATGTGATGTCTATAATGAGTGAAGGGACAGAGAGAGCCCTCACATCTTGTTCCCTGATGACAAAAAGGCAAACACAAGATCAGAAAGGTCTTTACCTTCCCTCCATATCAACAACATTCAGAGTGTCTTCCAGCAGCCTGCACTTCATCTCGTAATCCTCTTGACTGCTGGGTGTGTGTGACGGAGAGGCGTTCACCTCAATTAACCACCTGTAAAAACACGGAAGGGTGATGACATTCCCCAAATATTCCCTTGGCTTTTTGAGCAGGCATTAGGCCAATCCATGAGCACATCCACATCCACAGCCCTATAGAGAGTGTTAGGTAGGTCAAGTCAACAAAGGCTACAATACTGGCATTGGGAGAGGCACTGTCATTGTTATGTGTGTTTCATTATTTACAGCAGGATTATTGCATACCTGTCAATTTTTCTGATATGCTGTGCAGGTTTATATACGTGGTTGTTTATGGAGCCAAAGATTTACTGCTTTGTTTGTTTCCAGTATCCAGGAAGGCAAGTGTGCCACTTTTGCTTGTCAGTACATGCGCTTGTCTGTGCTCCTTAGTGTCATGTTTGCAATTGGATACGTGTAGGTGATATGATGCACTGTGTTACCATGTTTACAGTGTGTGACCGCGTGAGCACTTACGGTTTGAGGTTCTGATCCAGTAGGATGTCGTACCCGTAGAGCTCAAAGCAGTGTTTGTCATTTATAATGACCTTTTGTACACTCTGCAGACTGCGGACGAAGATGTTATCCATCTCTTTAAACAGGGATTCTACAGTCTCTCTGCCGTGTTTTGCAGTCAGGTATCTTCGAAGCTGTTGCATCTGCCACTTGCATCCCTATTTAGAGATTAGAATAAAGAGGAGATAGAACTGGTTAAAGTGGAGAAATTTCAGAAAAACTACACAGCAACACGATCTTTCACCTATTCTTGAATTACACACCTTTTCAGGATCGTAGTCTGGCGCTGTTTTCTGAACAGCCACATTGGTGAGATGCATGTCTGAAGAGAGGCACTAAGTAGAATCTGGGAACTTTAATGACGTGATCACGTCTTCCACGGGGATGTGGATGAAAGCGACGTAATTAGGAGCAACAGCCTCAGAAATTGGGTCAAGCCGGGCTATTTAAAACTGACTTTGCTTGAATATTTCATTAGACAAAATCTCAACTTGTTAAGGGATGACTCAGAACATCCCATCAGTGTATCAGCATTCAAAATGAATGGAGATAAAAATGTTACGGCGGTGAAAAAAAGGATACACTTGTCATCAATACTGCTGAGGGAGAAGCGGGTGCTCGAGAAGCGGCCGAAGCCGTCTCGGTACAGCCAGGCCTTCAAGGGAACGTACTGAAACACACATGCACACACACCGATTCACACATGCCGTAAAAGAGTACATTTTGTATAAAACGTTGTGATATACAAGGTTCAGTACGTACTGATGTGACCAGCACGTAGACCCTCAGATCAAACTTCCTGCCTGCAGGACAAAAAGCATAAAAAGTAAGCAGGGATATAAATCTAATTCTATTTGCTAACTAATCCTCCTGTTCACAATTTGTCCATTTTTAGTTTCTAATTATTTGTTAGCACATTGATTATTCATTGAATCGGATTTACAATAACATTTTTAGTAGAATAGAATAGAATTCCTATACACAGCGACGTAACACCTGACGTTGCATACACATCTATTAAACAGTTGTACAAATAAAGAAGAGTAAAAAAAAAGATATATTATGTATAGAAAATATGTATTTGCTTGACCTATAACAACAGTAACATATTGCACATTGCTGAGTTGTATTGGCTCTATATACAAGTAATAAATAAAAACAGGAGTAAATATGTACAAAGGAATAAACAAAGGTGCAGTTTTAATGTAAATATATGTAGTTATATATATATACATACATACAAATTGTGCAGTTGAAATGTAAAAATGTAAATCTGTTAAGACATATATACAAAGTAGCTGTAACTGTAAGTATTGTAGTGCTGATATTATTGTAGGCCAGTTAATATAGTTTATTGCAGCATAACGGAGCATTTTATCATTCTTAACTGCATATACTTCTTGTATTTATCTTTCTTTACATTTTTTATTTAACCTTTTATCGTTCTTGATTTGCATCACTAAGTGTACATTGTACATTTGGCGAATAAAGCGATTCTGATTACCATTAATTAGGTAGGGGTTCTCTATGTAGCGCTGAGCCACGTAGCTTTCCACTTGAGCTGCATCCTTCTGTTCCTCTGAGCGGGTGCCATCCTGCGTAAACACAATATCATGTGGGTGTGTATGTAGAATGTCTGTTTTGCATCATTTAATTTCGTAGATGAAATAAATTCACATTACCTTCTTCCAATCCATGATGTCTTTCAGCTTCCTGAACAGGAAAATGCCTTTCCCTTGAGATTTTGCTACCTAAATAAACATATTTTTCATGATTTAAAATGCTATGTGGTGCTAACTTAATTTTAACTCTAGATGTCATCCAAATACTGAATTAAATTTATTTTTATTGCAATGGATAACATCTATGGTCCACTTTATCTCACCGGCTTCATGATCCAGGTGCTCCCAGGGCTTCTTTTGAATTCCTCGACAAAGAGATGGTATTCGCTGGGCAGTGCAAAGGTGCAGGGGAAGAAATCACATTTGGATGCCTCCATGCGGCCAATATCCCTTTCAAGATTTTTCCGGTATCTCTTGAGGTTTTTCACCATGAGGTTTTTGCGAGTCAGCTGTAACATAAAACACAGAAAAAATACTGCATGATGATATGAATGATACATGCTTATCACTGTTGAAATCTCCAGTTTATAGAGTGTTGCTGCCCTCACCTCATAATGGTTACGAAAGTGGTTTATCCTCACATGTTCCTCCATATATGAATGATCAAAATTCTCCCTGAGCCAGCCCACGTCACACCAGATGAAGTCCCACTCTCCTTCACTGTGAGAAAAAAAACAGTAGATACCAGATTCAAGCCACAAATATGACAGAGATACAGCCGATACGATGATGAACAGACAAGCACGATACTCACTCTTTCACTTCAACCCAACCTGGTCTTTGGCGCAGGACATCCTGTATGGTGTTGAAGAGGCCACATTTGTAACGAACACAGCTTCTTCCCTCCCTGAGAAGACAGTAGTGTAACTTAAGTCACTGTTACCAGTACTAGCTTTTTTGACACTGTAGTGGCATCAGACATTTTTGAAGGAGTGGTCTGCTGGGGCAGCAGCATCTCGGCTGCGGACAGGAAGAGACTCGGCAGAGTGATCAGGAAGGCCAGCTCTGTCCTGGGATGCCCCCTGGACCCAGTGGAGGTGGTGGGAGAGAGGAGGATGATGGCTAAGCTGTCATCCATGATGGAGAATGACTCCCACCCCATGCAGTACACCATCTCAGCACTGGAGAGCTCCTTCAGCGACAGGCTGCTCCACTCAAAGTGTGTGAAGGAGCGCTATCACAGGTCCTTCCTTCCTGCAGCTGTCAGACTTCACAACCAGCACTGCTCCCAGTAAACCACTTACACACCAAAAACTGACAATAATAATTTCATTTCATTCTCACTGTGCAATATAATTTTCCACTTGTGCAATTGTGTTAATAGTCTGTTTATTGTCAATACTGTATATACTGCTCCTATTTTTATACTTCCTTCTATTTAAATGGTTCATATTTTGTTACACTTTGTTTAGCTCTTTTTTTACTGTGTTAGCTGATGCATCTTGTTTTTTGGACTATCCCCTTTGCTGCTCTACACTGCACATTTCCCCACTGCGGGACTAATAAAGTAATATCTTATCTTATCTTATCTTATCTTAATAGCTGTCCATCTGCAACCAACTAAAGACTCACCGCTCCTCACTTTTGTTAGAGTCATATGAACCTTTGCATCCAGAAGTCTGTAATAGTGAAGAAAGCAAACCAAGATTTAGCCTTTATTTAATAACTAAGAAGTCACATTGAGATTAAAACATCTTTTACAAGTGAGACCTAGCAAAGACAGGGTCAAACAGCAGCATCCAACATCACATTTTACACTTTACAGCTGTAAACTACACATCAACTAGCAACTCATTTGGGTTAACTAGCTCGCTAATTCTACTAATTTCTGATGTGGGTTTGGTTAGTATGATTTATAAATAATGGTGACATTTTATTCAAAAGTCTAACAGAGTTATCGTAGTTTCAGTTAAAGCAGTTAGTCTTAATCCATCAGATATTATTACAACTCTCAAAAGTTTGAATTTGAGTAATCTACATATTTCATTATACAGTATGTATTATCTATGTTAACCTATCAATTAGTTTGTTTTACATTTATGAATGGATTGCTAAATAGATTTTGGTTGATCGATTGCATCTCATTTGTTTATGTTTCTTAGTGGCAGGAGCCTGTCATATTTCAGCGTGAACAAATGACATGTCTCATTGATCCTTTGGTGGTAAAAACCATGGTGGGCTGGGGTACAGGATATGGGATTCTTCCCTACTTCTGAAGCATAATAACAGCTTAATATATATACACAGTTAAAAAAACTAAAACATTTACATTTATTACTTTAAACCCCTTATTGTCAGTTCTGTAAAAGGAGCTTAAACCTGAGTCAGATTCCTGTGCAAAGCTAAATAAATGGGTAGATTAACGCCTCCTATAGTGTTGCTGTGCCTTTTCTTCTCTCACAGCCATCCACCACTAAACAAACAATCAACCATACGTTTGACATAAATAATCAGAACAGGCGAGAGCTAAATGGATGTATGGTTTGGCTTCATGCTTAATCATACCAATTAATCTTCATATTTCATTATACAGTATGTATTATCTATGTTAACCTATCAATGAATGGATTGCTAAATAGGCTTATTTGCCAAACTTGTTTTAATTTTGTGAATGCATAGATAAAGTTGATTACCAACTCCATCCGTAGTGGATTTGTCTAACTAGGTGTTTATCTGTTAATACTCTGTAAATGCTTTATTCCCACTGGCCTACAGTATGTGATATTCTGACATAATCAAATGTATAAAATAGGAAAAATTGTTTTGTATTTGTCCCTCAGACTATTTTCTTTTTAATACTGTAAGCGAAATGTGCCGGTCAAACAGCAGCATCCAACAGACAACAACATCACATTTTACACTTTACAGCTGTAATCTACACATCAACTAGCAACTCCTCTGGGTTAACTAGCTATAACGTTAGTAATTAGCAAACCAGGCTGATGTTAACTAATTAGTTACTAATTATTCCAAACAGGTAACGTATGACAACCATGTACTACAACCATGTACTACAACCATGTACTACAACCATGTACTCCTCATCATTAACGTGTGGGTAGCAACGCAGTGATGCCAGTTGACACTTTGCTAACGGTTATATTATTACATCTATTTTGTCAGTAAAACGCTTACAAGACTACAGAATGTACACACGCTGCTTTCTATTTACCTTATACTTTGACATCGAGGCACACGCTCTGAGATATGTTAAAACTAGGAGAGTTAACTAAAGATATGCGTCAGTAATAAGTTATCATCTAGTTAGCAGTGATGCTAGCTAGAGCGGTGTTGACAACCGTGGTCATGGTAACCACCGTTGTCATGGTAACAACATCACCGAATGACAAAGGAGGGATGTCCCAGTGTGCTTTCCGTAGAATGTAAATGTTATCTCAGACACATTAAATCCAAAATGAAACCCCCTTAACGATTACCTAAAGGTTGTCAGGATAGTTTAATATTTATAGTATTAAATTAAGCTTATTCCTGAGAAAAATAAAAAATAAAAAACTGTCAAGAGCAGAAGTCTGCAATCATGATTATTTCTGATTTTATTTTTTATTTTCAAAAGAATTTTAAAATATTCAAATGAATTACAGAAATAAAAAAATAATAAATAAATAAATAATATTCTATACCAATAAAATCTATACATTTATTAAATTATTATTTAAAAAATATTTATCACAGATATATCAATTTTAGTCAATTTCTGATGTGGGTTTGGTCAGTGTGATTTATAAAAATTGTCATTTAATTCAAAAGTCTAACAGAGTTATCATAGTTTCAGTTAAAGCAGAATTGTATTTAAAGCCAAAATGATCCCCCCTTAAAAATGAACAAAATTGTCAGATAAGCTTAATATTCACAGTATTAAATTAAGCTTATTCTAAAAAAATGAATAAATAAAAAAATTAGAAAGATATATCATAGAAATATCAACATATCAATTTTAGAAAAAATGTGACATGCATGTCAATTTCTGATGTGGGTTTGGTCAGTATGATTTATAAATAATGTTGCCATTTTATTCAAAATGAGTTGTCATAGAGTTAGAATTATCATAGTTTCAGTTAAAGCAGTTAGTCTTAATCCATCAGATATTATTACAATTCTCAGAACACTAAATCACATTAAATCCCAAATTAAACCCCCTTAAATATTACCTAAATTGTCAGACTAATTTAATATTCACAGTATTAAATGAAGCTCATTCTTGAAATAAAAAAAACTAAAAGAAACACAACTGTCAAGAGCAGAAGTTAAGTTTGCAGTCATTATTATTTATGATTTTATTTTGAAAATATTTTGAAAATATTCAAAAGAATTATCAATATATATCAATTTTAGTCAATTTCTGACGTGGGTTTGGTTAGTATGATTTATAAATAATGTTGACATTTTATTCAAAGGTCTAACAGAGTTATCATAGTTTCAGTTAAAGCAGTTAGTCTTATTATTACAATTCTCAATAGTTTGAGTTCAGTATCAAGTTAACAGTATTAATAAAGCTGCTGGCCTTATACATGTATTACAGCTTAAAACACAGCAAAAAAAACACATTAAATCCAAAATTAAACCCCCTTAAAGTTCACCTAAATTGTCAGGATAGTTTAATGTTCACAGTATTAAATTAAGTTTATTTTTTAATTTAAAAAAAAAATAATAATAATTGTTATTTAAAAAAAAAGAAGATGTATCACAGATATTTAAATTTTAGAAAAAAAAGTGAAATGCATGTCAATTTCTGATGTGGGTTTGGTTAGTATGATTTACAAATAATGTTGACATTTTATTCAAAAGTCTAACAGAGTTATAATAGTTATGGCCTTATAAAGGTATTACATCTTAAAACACAGCAAAAACATTACACCTATCATACACCCTCAACTGTACTATAAAATCACCACTTAGTGGCGCCAAAACCTCATCTAACTGAGCAGAATTGTGCCTCTCTTACTGTAGTAGCATGTTGATTAATTGTGTTCTCATAAATTGGTGTAAGATTATTTTTCTGCATTAGATATTCCATGCTTAATCATAGCAATTAATCTTCATATTTAATTATACAGTATGTATTATCTATGTTAACCTATCAATTAGTTTGTTTTACATTTATGAATGGATTGCTAAATAGGCTTATTTGCCAAACTTGTTTTAATTTTGTGAATGCATGCATAGATGAAGTTGATTACCAACTCCATCCGTATTGGATTTGTCTAACTAGGTGTTTATCTGTTAATACTCTTTAAATGCTTTATTCCCACTGGCTTACAGTATGTGATATTCTAACATAATCAAACGTATCAAATAGGAAAAATTGTTTTGTATTTGTCCCTCAGACTATTTTTTTTAATACTGTAAGCGAAATGTGATCCACGGATAAAAGAATATAAAGAGAGAACATCAACATTTATGCATTCATGTTGCAAACATTGAACTTTTCTATATGAGTTAAGATAACAAAACATGGCCGAAGGATAAATTGCCCAGTGATATACCATGAAAGGAAGATTATGAAAGACAACAGTCTGGAGTGGAAAGAGACCTGGGTCACACTTAACCTTTGACCCCTGAAGGTTAAGAGAGACCCTCTATGGGACTTTGAGAAAACACACTGCCCTGCACACTCACCCCCTCACATACCAGCTAATGGGTTGGGTTGATAGATTGCATCTCATTTGTTTATGTTTCTTAGTGGCAGGAGCCTGTCACATTTCAGCGTGAACAAATGACATGTCTCATTGATCCTTTGGTGGTAAAAACCATGGTGGGCTGGGGTACAGGATATGGGATTCTTCCCTACTTCTGAAGCATAATAACAGCTTAATATATATACACAGTTAAAAAAACAAAAACAAAAACATTTATTACTTTAAACCCCTTATTGTCAGTTTTGTAAAAGGAGCTTAAACCTGAGTCAGATTCCTGTGCAAAGCTAAATAAATGGGTAGATTAACGCCTCCTATAGTGTTGCTGTGCCTTTTCTTCTCTCACAGCCATCCACCACTAAACAAACAATCAACCATACGTTTGACATAAATAATCAGAACAGGCGAGAGCTAAATGGATGTATGGTTTGGCTACTGAAGCCTCTCAGCATTGTGTAACAGGATTGCTCCACTAGCTGAGACAAAACCAAGTCTCAAACATCAGCTATAGAATCAATTACCTTATATTAGTCATTTCATTTAAATTACAGCTGTTACAAAACATATGGTTAGAAGAACTGAGTTTACTGTCATAAAGGATTTTTGGTGTTACTTCTAACGACTGCAAAGACGAAGAACAGACAAGAAAATCGAGTGAAGATGTGGCAGTGTGAATATAATTCATATCCCAAAACAGCTGGCTATAACATGGCATCACTTTCTTTCAAACTTCATGAACATCATCTGCCTGGACGAGCCTCAGAAAAGAAAAGCGTGTTCTGGCATCTTTCCTTTCATCACTGATCATTTTCTGCAGAGAACATGTACATGCGTGTGTTCATTTATTATTATTTAAGTGTGAATAAATATTTCCATCTCCTGCAGATCAGCTGTAGATGTCATATCTGATGACGGCTGGTTGGAATAAAGAGGAATGTAATTGTAGCAATTGAATCAAAATATCAAACTTTGGCATGTGGGGGATTGATTGATAACTGACCAACTATCTAAATAGATATAGAGAAGTGATCATAATATATTTGCCCAAATCCACTTCAACTCAGAGACAAAATAATGTGACAAACCCAATAAAATCTGAGCTTGGAGATGCAGAGAAACTTCAGACCTGTGTTGAAAGGCTACGAGCATCTGAGCCAAAATCTTTCATTTCTCAGCCGCTCACGGTTATTCAGATATTTCAAATTTTGCAGCAAACCACACAGTGTCCTTGTCTTTAAACATAATATAATAAATTACTGCATTTTCCTTACATAAATTGCCACGGCTTCCAATTCCAGGAGTTTCCATTTACGTAAAAATTCCATTTTAAAGTTCAGGGCTTTACGTCTCATGGTAGACAACAGAGATGGAGAATGTTTTACGCTCCACGCCTCTCCAAACCCAGCATCCGCCGAACCCTAACAATCATCGATGCCAATCAGGGGTCAACCTCTCCGCAAGCTCATATTTTGAGCATATCGTTTGCCTGTGCGACGGTTTCGGGTTTGGCAGTCATCTCTTTTATAGAATTTATATCAGTAGTAGCTGTACCTATTATGCTCTTCATTTTGGCTAACCACGTAATGCTTATGTCCTTATGAAACATGAAAAAAAACAACACCACTATCTTGGAATGGAAGTTGTTTTTCGAGGATCGACCTGTGGGTTGGTCTCTTCCAAAACACGTAGCTCGTGTTTTTTATGGACCTGAAATTAAATTCCAACTCGATTGTCCAATTTAGATTGTCAGTTTAAATCTAGATAACGTTGCTGATTTCACCACAGTGTTGCTTTTGCATCCATCTCAATAATAATAATAACAACAACAACAAGTTATCAGTTTCTGGTTAACCATCTGCTGATAATCCTCACGTTGGAATGACGTCCTGTTGGGTGGAAAGTTCAGCTCGGCCCGAGATGTTTCTGCCCACGAGTCTATTCCGTTCCAGCCCCCTCTCCACACGCAGAGGAAACACGTCTGGTATGTCAGATTAAGGTCAAGGAAGCAAAGGCGATTAAGGGTAAAGCTTTGAAGTGTGAAAGTGTGAAAGTGCGAAAGGTTAAAAGGGACGATGGGTGGATAAGTGGCGTAGTTTGAGGTCGAAGCCGACACTGTGACAAGACAAATTGTCGCTATACTTAACTACAAAGAATATTTCACGCGTGCTGTGAAACTGACAAAGTGTCAGGAAATGATTGACGTGTCTGTGTGTGACCTAACGGCTAACCTGGTCTTTAGGAGGTTAGGACTGACCTAAAGAGCAGCGTGGCTTTTGTCTATATTGAAAACATATCAGTGGATCTGCATCACAGTTGAAATCCACTTCCTTTCCCCCCCCATCAGATGAGAAGAACCATTTTTACATCACAGTCCCTCGTGTTCATTTCAACAGGCTTACATATCTGCAGCCTCTGAGATATTAATGCCACCTGCTTATTGTTTCTACGCTGCCTACCTCGGTAGCTCCGCAGCACTCCCGTGGGTAATGACTCTGCAAATCCCCCAGGTTTTGCACACCGAAAATGTTTTCTTATAAAGCACATGAGGAGGCCAAGAAAAAACAGGACAGAGTGGCAGCTGGAATCCTCCCGAGGTGTATTACATTCCCGCGTGTCTCCCAAATAAGCCGAAAAACCCATCGTGATGGTTTTCCTTGCTGCTGCCCTGTAATCAACACCTCACTTACAGATGTTGTCAGGCAGAGAGTGGACATACAGTAATCTACATACTGTATGCTGACATATCGTGTGAAACCATTTATCCTACTTCTTGAGGGATAAAAACAGAAGGACAGAAACAAAGATTCTGTAGAATAATTACTTGAAGTTTCCTGTTGGGAAAACTTGGTGGGGTCCAGTTTATAATGGCTTTGTTAACGAAGATGAGTTTAACAATTTATGTCATTATAGCGATGGTAGGCAGAACTTTTTTGGCCAAAAATTCCATAATAATCTTTCAGCATATTGTAATTCAAGTGTTCTGAGAGAAAACTAGACTACTGCACCTCCTCATGGCTCTGTTTTCAGGTAAATCTAGCCTGTGACGGAAGACTTTGGAGAGAGAGTGTTCCTATTGGCTGTTTATTCAACGGAGGCAGCTGTCAATAACTCGTGAAGCTGATCAAATATGAATCAATATTCTGTTACTGTAATGCCTATTTCTCTCCTCAATTGTTTTCAGAAACATCTGTTAGTGTACTGTTTAGCTGTAAAATGAGAAAGTTTGCTCCGGCTGGTGGGCGCTGCTTGGCTGCCGCGTCACAAACTTTC
This sequence comes from Sebastes umbrosus, assembly GCF_015220745.1. Taxonomy (NCBI): domain Eukaryota; kingdom Metazoa; phylum Chordata; class Actinopteri; order Perciformes; family Sebastidae; genus Sebastes; species Sebastes umbrosus. The sequence continues at coordinate 32,518,186 of NC_051274.1, read as the reverse complement.
TCATTTTACAGCTAAACAGTACATGACAAGATGTTTCTGAAAACATTTGAGGAGAGAAATAGGCATTACAGTAACAGAATATTGATTCATATTTGATCAGCGCTGCCTAGTTTGACCGTTTGATCGGAGTTCGTGAGTGATTGACAGCTGCTCAGAGACGGCAAGGCTCCAGCTCGGCTCTGATTGGTTGTTTTTCTCCAGTCTGTGAAATCCTGCAGATGCCGTTAGGAGCACCGGAGGACACAGAGGAACATTATATTTTTTCAGATTACCTGTGTCATGTACTACTGTCAGTATATAGCGACTGTTTTATAAAAATAACTTCTTTTAATCATATTTGCTCCATTTCCACCCGCTGCTGCTTTAAAGCTGTCGGAGCGGAGCTGGAGTCTGCCATCTCTGAGCAGCTGTCAATCACTCACAAACTCTGATCAAACTAGGCAGCGCTGATCAAATATGAATCAATATTATGTTACGTTAATGCCTATTTCTCTCCTCAAATGTTTTCAGAAATAGTCATTACAGTAACAGAATATTGATTCATATTTGATCAGCGCTGCCTAGTTTGACCGTTTGATCGGAGTTTGTGAGTGATTGACAGCTGCCTCCGTTGAATGAACAGCCAATAGGAACGCTCTCTCTCTCTCTGAAATGACCTGTGATTGGTCAAAGTCTCCTGTCATGGATTTTCTAAAGCCTGAAAACAGAGCCATGAGGAGGTGCAGAAGTCTCTCAGAACACTTGAATTACAATATGCTGAAAGGTTATTATGGAATTTTTGCCCAATGATGCCAAAAACATTCTGCCTACTGCAGCTTTAAATCTGTTGCATAATGCAATGAGAATAAAGTGAGAGTGATCTAATGAAATGAGGTTTCATATCCGCGTTTTACTGCCCTTGATCAGTTGTGCCAAAGTAATATATCCATGGAGATTTTGTAGGGCACATTTATAATCTTTTACTGCCTAATTAGTGTAAATAAGCATCCATGATCACACGGACTCACACTGTAACATCACATTCACATGATCCTTCACAGAAAAAAAACAAAACAGAATGATACCTTGAAAGTATGCAAGCATCATGTAACCGCTAAACCACACACACTCAACTTTGTGATAGCGCTCTGTCTCCATAGCTGAAGAGGGGAAAGGGGTCAGGGGAAAGAAAACATAATATGGTCTTCATTTATGTGGAATTCTCTCTTTTTTCCCAGCTCGGGGAATGTGCCAGAGAACTGGGGTATGGCACAAAACGTTGGTCTTGGGGGAATTTGGGAAGGAACCAGAGGGCAATCGTGAGTCAGGCAGATTTAGGTTTAAGCTTCAGTAGCAAAGAACAAATCCAGAACATGTACTGTAGATAAGCCAGAGAGTGAGAAGGTAAACAGTATGGGAGACGTCGGATCATCACGCCAAAGCATATAAATAAAAGACCCAAACTTCCCCATGAAGGTATGCATGTGTTTGATGTCACTTTGTTTTGTGTTTACCGGTTTCTCACGTGTTGGTGTGTGAGAATGTATGCCTTAAGCTCAGCAGGAATGTTTATTTAAAATAATTACATTTACATCTATTGGTTAATCTTTAGATCATTATTTCAACGTGTAATGGAGAGATGGTAAAGTCAGACCAGAATATTACAGGTTTCCTCTGTGATCCTCTGCTCTGGTCTTTTATGGCAGTCTGGTGTATTTGCTAGTAACGATTGCCCCGGGAGGCTCCTCAAAGTGAAAGGAAATTGGAGTTGGAGGCTCAGTGAGGTAAGTTTGTTTTCATAACAGTGATCTGAGAGCTGGAGGTAGGCTACACCCTCATAAAAATCTGCTGGCCTTTTGTCAGTTTTCCGATGTGCACACAATATCTCCTTCAAATTCCCAAAGGCGTTTTCCCGTTTACAGTAGCTTCCATGTTTACTTCAGCCTGTTTATGAGTGTTACACATGCACACTCACAGTGGTTTGATCAATTACATTGAGTTCAATTGAACATTTCATCGCCACCCTCGTAGCTGTCACGGCTCTGTGAATGCCCCCTTTGAACATGTTGTGGCTTCAGTGGCAGGTGCAGGGCCGGGCGTGGTCCTCTACGAAATCTGATAGGCATTTTATAGTTGGTTGCAAATCCCTCACTGACTGCTTGACGTTTACATCTCACATACACTGAAACTCCTTTTCTGGTGATGCTCAGGCTTGAACTTCAGCCAACATGAAGCTTTTAAATATTTAATACTCTATCAACATGGGAGTGGACAAATATGCTTTCTTTTGCATAATGAATCAATTAACAACACAAAACAATGACAAATGTTGTCCAGAAACCCTCACAGGTACTGCATTATGAAAATATGCTCAAATCATAACATGGCAAACTGCAGCCCAACAGGCAACAGCAGCTGTCAGTGTGTCAGTGTGCTGACTTGACTATGACTTGCCCCAAAACTGCATGTGATTATCATAAAGTGGGCATGTCTGTAAAGGGGAGACTTGTGGGTACCCATAGAACCCATTTACATTCACATATCTGGAGGTCAGAGGTCAAGGGACCCCTTTGAAAATGGCCATGCCAATTTTTCCTCGTCATAATTTAGTGCAAGTTCGGAGCGTTATTTAACTTCCTTCGCGTTAACTTTGACAGCCCTATGAATAAGTACATTTTTAGGAGACCAAAATGTGACTATTAACTTTCATGAACTGAAAACACACTGTGAAAAGGTTAAAGTTGTTAGACGAAAACACGGACAACTTGCAGACCGGACAACGCCGTGGTAGTGACCTGTAATCACAAGGTAGCCACGCCCAAAAGCATCCCCTGCTTTATGGTCTATTTGACTCTAAATGGGACCATAATTTACTAAATGAACATCATGCTGTATTGAAGAAGACTTGAAACTAGTGATTGAGACCCTAAACTCATGTCTACAATGTTTATGAGGTAATAAATCAAGTGAGTAGTTGGCTCATTTTCTCACAGACTTCTATACAATCAGACCTATAAAACCCATGTTGACATGTTGAAGGCGATCGCTGCTCCTGCTCCTCTTCCTCCTCCTCCTCCTCCTCCTCCTCCGTGTCTGACAGATGGGATGGTATGTTTTGGATTATAAGATGATTTTTTCCCCTGATCTTTCTTCTTTCCATTTTACATCATACTGAAACTATTTGATCTGATCTGTCCATAACAGTTAGTTTCAAAACTCTGTACATGCACAGTGCAACCAGGTCTCTGGCATACCTCAACCTACACTCTGGAGAGTGTTCTTGATCTGAGGGACAGGCGGTCCAATTCTATCATCCAATATGTCCAAACTATGTCGGTCCTCCATGGTCTACAGGTCATTCACAACTGCTGAACTCGCTCGTACTTTCTTACTTTCTGAACCGATTAGCTGATTTCAACACGTCTGATATTTTGGCCGTTTGATGAATCGGGAGCTTTCAGCCTCACGATGGAAAGCTTCTGTGGTATATTGAGTCTTCTCTAGTTGACAGTTATTGAAAGGCAACGCCCAGAATCAACTGCAGACCTTTTGTGCATTATGTAACGATGGAGAGAAGCAGTCAATCATACAACTACAAGTACAGAAGTACAGTATATTCACTGTGCCCCTATCTGGCCACCAAAATGCCTCAAAATGCAGATGTAGATGTAGATTGGCAGAGACTCCAGCTACACACATTTAATTATAGTCATTAGCCACTGAGAAAACTTTTAGACAATCACACTTAAAGTCAACAGCCATGATACTATTTCAAACACAAATAATACTGTATATCTCGCCAGTAATGTAAACAATGAGCACAATTATTAAAAGCAAACATACAAGTAAAATCAACTGTAATTGTTTACAATTTGTCTGACTGCAGATATAGTATATTTATGTAAACTCCAACACTTGACACAGCTAGCGCTCCCTAAAAACAGACAAAGTAATACTGCAGACGGACTGCAGACGGACTGCAGAGGGAAAACAAAGTGTGGCAGCAGCGCTGTGTCTACATGGCCTGGAGGGGAGTTTGTTCAGATCAGTGGGATTATAAACAGTAAGTCTCCTGCCCAACAGTAATAATATAATGGTCTTCTAGGCTGATCCTCAGAACTGATGTGAGCATTCATGTTCTCAAATATATTCTGCGTCATAGCAGCACTGCAGCACTGACCCTTTACTCTCCACTGTCGGGGCATGTTAAAGGTCTTAGTGCTAACATTTTCATAAAATAATACATCCACAGAGCTTTTAGAATAAAACTATGGCTTTTCCTGAAAACAAAAAAATATTATGATTGCGAATTAATCATTTTAAAAATGTTGGCGGGTCCAAAATGAATGTTTGACGTTTGGTTCCCACTTCTGTGAAAGCTTATGAGCCAATAATAAAACAACGTTAGTATCACGTGGTATCTCTGGGTCGTCAGTTTGTGTGGGAAGAAACGGATTAATGGCTGAGATTGACGGTAAGTGTCTGGCAACGACTTGTTGTGAAGTAAATGCAATGAAACGGGTGGAGAATGCGACATCTAGTGGCTGACTGTTATCAATAGAGAGCTACAGGAATGAGTCCTAAAACACAGAAATGAGTTCGAATTTGAGCAAATCTGGTTCCCTCGACTGAAAGTCAATGGGTTTTTAGTTAGATGCCTGAAATAAGGGCTGTAGTTAACACACAACCTTTTTCTACTTTATTAAATACATCAATAAATATCCCACTCGTGAATTTTGAAGCCTTTATGTGTCTTAAAAAAGGTGGTTGTTAACAAGTGGCTAGATGAGACTACTAATCGTCATCACGCCAACTTGTCTGCATTGTATACTCGTGTTCATGCGACCGTGGTGTAGTTCGTTTATAGCCTAAATTAGCTTTTTAATTGTAGCGATTGCATTCGCACTTTAAAAATCATATAAGTGGTGTTCATTTGTGGAGATTACCTTGCTGAACAAAACGTGTAAGTATCATAAACGTTTGTTTGCCACAGAGCTTTTTTTCTGCAATAATCCAAAACCCAATGGAACAATCCCATTGGCTTTTTGTTGAGGGAACCAGGGCCATGCTAACTTCCTGGTTGGCCGAAAAAAATACGTCATCCCTGCAGCACTCTATGAGTTAGCATTTTAGAACTTTCATCAACGTCATCACGCCGACTCGTCCGCGTTGTATACTAACGCTCATGGGACCATGGTGTAGTTCGTTTATAGCCTAACGTTAGCTTTTTACTTCTGGCGATTGCATTTACACTTCAAAAATCATAAAAATGTTGTTAATTTGTGGAGATTATCTTGCTGAACAAAACGTCTAAGTATCATAAATGTTTGTTTGTCACAGAGATTATTTTCTATAATAATAATAATAATAATAATAATAATAATAATAAATAATATTTTTTTTTTATTATTATTATAGGTTATTATTATAATTATTATTTTGGATTGTCCAGATGGATTATATTGTGAGGGTTGTGTCTCTGCTTTTAAGTTTCTATTTTATAAGTAAATTACAACAACAACAAAAAGGGAAATACCCTCATCATCATCATATATAAATGTGTAGTACTTGAGACAATGTAATTAATGTCACATGCTGTTAAAGTGTTGCTGAATGATCTCTTTTTATTATCTTTTCAAGACAGGACAAGTATTATATTTGACATGTTAAGCATGAGCAGGAACTCAAGTGGAGTAGTTCATCTCAGTGCACCAGCTCACACACACACACACACATACACACACACACACACACACACACACACAGAGAGAGTGGGTGTTACCCAAAACCTCTCCAAAGCCCTTCACCTTTGATTTGGGGCTTTTAGACGGCGAGGTGACTTTAGAGGAGCATCGTTGCTCTCTTGTGCTGTGTGTGACTGCAGAGCTATTTGTTTTTAAAGGGAAAACCAGTTTCCTCTCACTCCTAATAAAGCAAAGTGCATGTTCCAGGTCTGATTTATGACAGGGAGCTGTGTGGACATGAGAGGAACCGTGCGTCGAGCATCCTGAGGATCCGTTTCTCTGAACATCTGTGTGAGATGAGCCACACATGGACTTCTACTGAAGTGAAGTTAATGGATTTTCACTCGATGCTGGTGGGAGATTAATTTGATAAAAGTGCGGCTGCATCCTCATCTTGCTATGATTCATTCTGGGAATATCTGACATGACAAGGATACTATCCATCCAAGAGAAAATCATGCTTTGCAACATGTTTGCATTGATTCTCTTACAAGGTAAGGTGTCGGCAAAGGTGCAACAACTTTTTACTTTACTTGATTATTATTACTTATTTCTATTATGTTTCTTGCACTATACAAGGGGTCTTGACGTCCGACGCCCCGGTACAGTCCGAGGTGACCCCTGGGATGAACCCCGGGGGTCTCCCACTTGTCTCCCGGAGAGCTGCAGGGTTCCAGCTGTCTGAGGCAACGGAGGCAAAGTCCAGACCTAAGCGCTGTACCTGCTTTTCTTACAAGGATAAAGAGTGCGTCTACTACTGCCACTTGGATATCATCTGGATCAACACTCCAGAGTAAGATAAGCTTTGTTTAATACTAAAAAATATCTATAATCCACCTGGACGTGCTTTTATTGTGCAAACAAGGCCAAGTGCAATTAGTATTATTATTTTTTTTTTTTACCCTTTTCACCTGAAGCAAAATCTTCATCTTGCAAAATGTATGACATTTTAAAATACATATCTTTTAGGGCTGTGTATTGGCAATAATCTGGCGATACCATAAGTATCATGATACAGGGGTCACGATTCAATATATTGTGATATATACTGTAAGCAAGGAGATATATTGGGATTTTTTTTAATTTAGGAAAACTGTCAAAGTATAAAGGACACACCACCTTATGCAAAAAACCCGAGTTAAGAAAGTTACATTTTTTATGTAATCATAATCATGACACTGCATTTGTATTTATCCGAGTCCCTTCAACATCCAACATCATATCCACTGCTTCTGTTATAATTATAATTCTTAGTCTTTAATGCACAATTTTTTTTTTAATATGTACATATCATCTGGATCAACACTCCCGAGTAAGACAAGCTTTGTTTAATACTAAAAAAATATCTATAGTTTTTCCAATAATCCACCTGGACGAATGTGCAAACAAGGGCGTAGGCTTCATTTCAACATTGGTGGGGCCACATCAGCAGAGGTCTGTGGGTCCTCAACCCCCCTCCGCAGGACATTTTGAGCGTTAAACACTTAATTTCATGCATTCTGGTGAATTTGCATGCATCAATTTATGGTGGAAATAAATTATGTAAAGGCAAACAAAATCAGACACCAGGTGACGATGCAAAATAAATATAATGCTGCAAGATAAACTTTTCTCATTTGATTTACTGGTCTGTCCTCTTTTGTTTAGTGGGGAAGTAACCTCTTTAAACGTGGCACTTATTCAACGATAAATTAATGTCTTGCATAACGTAGCCTGCAGGGATCGGTCGAGTCGAGGCGGGGCGTGAAAATGTCTATGCGGGTGCTAAATTGGAGAAAATAATTCATTGGTGTGTGCGTGTTGGGTGGATGATTTATATGCGTACACGTGGATTTCGGATGACGTCAAAAGCCGATCTCTATTTTTCGCAATCGCGCCGCTGTTCGCTGAGATTTCGAGAATAAAAAGTCGTAATATTTTGGGGAAAAAAAGGTTGTAATATATTACAAGAATAAAGTCGTAATTTAAGGCGAGACACACGAGGCAAAAACTTTTTCATGCACTGATCAATTTAGAGATTTTGAGCTACTTTGCTTCCATAACACGTCTTCTTTAAGACTATAGTGGAAAGTAAACTTCCAAAATACACATTTAGGTGTTTATTTTACTACGTTTTGTCTATTTGTGTCTGTAGATTTCTCCTAAATTCCCCAAAAGTCAGCATTATATAATGCCTCATTTACCTATTTAAACACACAATTTCAGAAAACTTAAAAATAATTGTCTTAATGTGAGTAATCAACTGGAGAAGTTTCATGGTGATGTTTATTAGTTGTTTTTTTTTTACATTTTCACCTGTAGTATCTTGCAAAATGTATGAAAATTTTAAAATACATATCTTTTAGGGCGGTGTGTCGGCAATAATCTGGCGATACAATAAGTATCATGATATAGGGGTCACGATTCAGTATATTGCGATATATACTGTAAGCAAGGAGATATATTGATATATTATTAATTTAGGAAAACTGTCATAGTATAAAGAACACACCACCTTATGCAAAAAATCTCCGTAAAAAACGTTACGTTTTTTGCAATCATAATCATAATCATGACCCTGCATTTGCATTTATCACAGTCCCTTCAACATCCAACATCATGTCCACTGCTGCTGTCATAACTATATAGTAATTCTTACAATCTTTAAAGCACTAACTTTTTTTTTAATATGTACATATCATCTGTCACTACATAGATGTGCATAGTATACATAATCCAGTCCATGTATTTCCATTCAGTTTTTATCTTTCCCCTCTATTGTTTACACTTAAAGAAACACTTGACTTGCACATAGATGTTTTTATTTTATTCTTATTTTATTGTTGGTCATTGGTGCTTTATATATATATTTATATTTATTAAATATTTATATATACACCTATTTTTTTTCCACTACTGCGTACTTTACAGTCCTCTCTATTCCTCACCTTATTTGTCCAGCTTTGTTGTCCCTGTCCCCTAGCTGTTATTTCTATTTCTGTGTAATTACATTTAGGGAGAAACATATAAATAGAGTGTAATTCCTCGTATGTATTTACTTTACTTGCCGAATAAAAACTGATTCTGATTTTGATTTGAGAGGGCAAATACACTGAAAGAGGGCATCTCTTTGCAAACGAAATAAAGTATTGACTAAGTTAATCTTAGGATTTAAGATATTAATTAAAAATCAATAGTGTTTTTGAGAGTCAATACAGTATCACAAAAAATAATATTGCGATATTTTCGATATTTTCTTACACCCCTAATACCTTTAAAGTTTTTTATCAGACTCTGAGCCAGAAATCTCCACTTCAGTACTCACTGTACATAAACCAAACCTCCCATTCATTCCTATCTATATTCTGAAGGTTTTTACAGAGGCATTTGTTTATAAACATATGTATGCCCTCCCAAAATATTGGTGGGGACAATTCTGTCCTCCCAAAATATTGGTAGGGACATTTCTGTTCTCCCAAAATATTGATTCTGTCCTCCCAAAATATTGGTAGATGCAAAACTGTCCTTCCATAATTGGTAGGGACAATTCTGTCCTCCCAACATATTGTTGGGGACAATTCTGTCCTATACACAATATTGGAAGGGACAATTCTGTCCTCCCAAAGTATTGGTAGGGACTATTCTGTCCTTCTATAATTGGTAGGGACAATTCTGTCCTCCCAAAATATTGGTAGGGACAATTCTGCCCTCCTAAAGTATTGGTAGGGACAATTGTGTCCTTCCATAATTGGTATGGACAATTCTGTTCTCCCAAAATATCGGAAGGGACAATTCTGTCCCCTCAAAATATTGGTAGGCACAAATCTGTCCCCCCAAAGTATTGGTAGGGACAATTCTGTTCTTACAAAGTATTGGTAGGGACAATTCTGTTCTTACAAATTATTGGAAGGGACATGTCCCTGCTGTCCTTATGCAAACCTACAACCTTGTGTGCGAGCATCTCCGGTCTTGCACAATATCTTTTTTGTCAGTGGGGTTTAAGAGTGACATGCTAATTAAGACTATTTAAGAACGCAGATTGACATGTGGTTGCTTTGTGAAGTCAATGCAATGTAGCAAGTCACACCCGGTAAACGCTTATGGGACGTCAGATGTGGTCATGGTTCAAGTGATGGCAAGCCCAACAGAAACTAACACGCTCTGCAAGGTATCACAACTTTTTCACCTTCTCATCCTCTCAGTAGCCCAAACACGTGAGCCACAATGTGTAGAGTTATCATGTCCATATATAATCAAATTACCATTTTAGTGGATGGTTAATGTCCGTGCTGCTGTGTTTTGAGTTCAGGTTAAAAATTATTGAATTCAAATAAAGATAAGAATAAGACTGAAATCTGTACTTTTTTTTGTGTCCCTTGCAAAATTGAACCAAACAGCGGGAATTATACATGAGTAACAGCTTGACAAGATGGTTCTTGCACCATGATCAAAAGATAATTAAGTAGGTTGCATATATTAATTGGCATGCATGTCCCATGTGCATCAAAAGCACCAGAAAACCAAAATCCATGATACCAAACATACTGAATGCAAGCTCAAATAAAAAAATAGTCAATAAAACACCCACAAGTTTGTGGCAAACATGAACAAAACTCGCTGGTAAAGCCTTTAATTGTGGGCTTGCTCTGTGGAGATGTGATAGCAGATGTAGCTGTATAACTCCCCAGTCATGAGCTGAGCGGTTGAAATACTATCGATCTGTGGCGTGGAGGTTATAAGGCTGAGTGGACAGCGATCAGAGAAATCTGTCGTTCAAACCTAATAGTTACAGGTCTGGTGAGGTCGTCGCTCACTAGAGCTAGATTTGTTCAAAATTACAAAATTACTACAAACTACAAAATGAAGTTCCCGTATAACTAAACTGCATTCTCAATTACGTGTTTAGGGAAACGTATTTTCTCCCAGATTATGGTTGCAGTTTTAAACAGTTTTAAACACATGGTTAACGTTGTAAATTGAAACAAAACAAAAAAACGCAATAACACTACTTAGTTAGGTTTAGGCAACAAAACTACTGGTTTAGGTTTAGATCTGCAACAATTAATTGAATAATCGTTGAGTTGTCAACTATTTTAATAATCAATTAATCGGTTTGAGTCACTTTTTAAGATAAAAAGTCCAAATTGATCTGATTCCAGCTTCTTAAATGTGAATATTTTCTGGTTTCTTTACTCCTCTATGACAGTAAACTGAATATCTTTGAGTTGTGGACAAAACAAGACAATTGAGGACGTCATCTTCGGGCTTTGAGGAAACACAGATTGACATTTTTCATTTTTGTGACAATCGAGAGAATAACCGACAGATTAATTGACAATGAAAATAACTGTTAGTTGCAACTCTGGTTAGGTTTAGTAAAAAACAACATCACGGTTAGGCTTAAAATGACACACGGGACACAAACGTCCGGTGTTATTTGGATTTAATTCCGCACAATTTAAATCAATTAAAATGTTCCTGTAAAGAGACGCTGGCCTGTGGTGTAAACACCTGCTGTTGTGTGTGCAAACATTGAGGAAAGGCAACATAATTAAGGTTAATTTGGGGGATTAGTCCCGGACCCACCAACGCAGTCTGATCACCACCTGGCCCCGTCCTGGCCAGAGGTACGCCAGCAGCACATCAGGAGTTATTTTGGCTCTTTAGATGATGAAGAACCATGAAAAGATTACATTATCACTTGGCATGATGAGAGCGAGCAGCAGCTTTCCACACAGTGTGTTCAACAAGTGGCCCGGCACACCACAGATTAGTAGCGATACCTTGGAATATAATTTTCAACACCTTCTTGTTTTGAGGAATTTGTTTTGCTGCCTCCTAACCACATATTACAATCCTTGGCAAGACGATAAGAAAAGCATTCTTTCGTCCTCTTTCTTCTTGTGCCACGACTGTTGTTGGCAGCACACTTTATTACTGCTTAGCAAGTTGGGACAAATTGACATAGTTTAAAAACTGACTTTAATATAGAAGCAGTAGGTGTGTTATCGAACATGTGGGGAGCACTGCACTGTGATATAAGACGGAAATTAGAAGAGACAGTGTCATATTTCTCCCATAGTGAAGCATCCAAAATGCTCCAGAGAAGCTTCTCATTATTGTCTCTTAAGACTGTGGTTTAGCCTCCAAGAGTCAGTTTGTGCACCCTTCTTCTCTTGTGACCTCTCCCCTACACTGCAATTACAATTAAAGTGCTTTTGTTTGCTGTAAAAGGCAGGTTCCCAAGAAAAAAAAGCCCACCCTCTATCATTAGATAATGATGTCAGCATGTCCAGACACTAATGTGATATATTAGACAGACACAGCAGCCACTTCAGGTTGAACGGAGGCCTTTTACCCCCGAGGTCAATGAAGTTTACAGTTGCAAACCGACAAGACTGCAGGATCGGGCGAACGCAGTGGAAGCGGCAGGTATTCAATCAGACGCAGGCAGCAGGCAGTCTGATATAATCTGGCAAATCTACCCGGGAATGCCACTTATATATTTACTGTCGACGGAAGATTTATTTCAAACGTCTTATGAAAACAGACTTGATAGATCGGGGTTGTCTTTTTGCCCCGATAGGCACATCTTTCTCTCAGCTATGCACAAATGTTGCAAGGATGCTCTGATTGGTTGTGAGATTCTCCTTCCTCTTTGGCCCTTCAAGAGCTCATACTGTAGCTCCTAAAGCCACAAAACACCTTCTGTATTTCCAAAATCATTCAAAGATTGTAAATAACAGATGAGTGGAAAAAGGAGAGATGATAAGCAAAGCCAACCTGACACGTAACAGTGGTATCCAGATGCAACGTGTCCTCATACAGCGGTTCGTATGATATCTTATGTAAAGTTATTCGTTATTTTTTTGTACGTTTTCGTATAAATGTCTAGCAACATGTGATGGACGTGTAAATTTCCGCTCCAGTCTTTTAAAAATAAACTTCCGTCTTCACAGGAAACAACTTGGTTCGGTTTAGGAAAAGATTGTGATCGTGAACCACAGATTGTGAAGCATGTATCATGTACTTGCTTTTCTGCCGTAACATGTGATCTAGTCAGATCTCTCACTCTATGGTGTGAAAAAGGAGTAGCCTGTATGTGACTGCTGGCTTGAGGGCTACTAGAACAGCTAATCTCAACCTCTGGGCCGGTGCCCACTGGCGGGGCTCAGAGCGCTACCCAGTGGGTCGCGGAGGTACTGCCAAATGGTTAGATTAACCTTTAAAAATCAGACGGTAGCTATTCTGTAATTCAGAAATTGTAGCGAGCTCAGAGAACTAGAAAACCTGAGGAATCCATTGGCACCAACCATGTCATGCTAGCTTGTTGAATAAGAGGCTAAATATCGCTCCGAAGTTAAGCAAAATTTTGGCGACGAAAAACTGGCATGGCCATTTTCAAAGGGGTCCCTTGACCTCTGACCTCAAGATATGTGAATGAAAATGGGTTCTACAGGTACCCACTAGTCTCCCCTTTACAGACATATATGTCTTGGATGCAGTGATAGAAAATGGAGTGTTTTTTTAAACACAAAAGTGATGTTGGAGACAACATATGACCCTGAATACTTTGGATTCATAATGGAAGGCAGTGATGGGTGAGGGTAAGCTGAATATTTATGTGGGTCATATAAAACATATTTATAGCCCAGTTTGTCATTTATTTGGAAAGGTGGTTCTCGTAAATTTTTTAACAATCGGAAATGGGCCTCAAGTTACAAGAGGTTGAGAACCCCTTGGACTAGAAGATATGTCCATGTATGAGCAAAGCTAACAGTATTTAATATCTGTTGATTTTCTCTGTCTAAATGAATCTCACATTTTTACTAGTAAAAAAATGTCCCGTTTGTTTTACCTTCTCAGACGCACCGTGCCCTACGGTATGTCGAGCTACAGAGGACCTCAGCGACTCAGACGTGCTGTCAGTGGACAAGCAGCTGAACGCGAGGGGACAAAGACTCAGCGTTGCTTTTGTGCCGCGCTTGACGCAGACCCGGAGTGCCGTGATTTCTGCCTGTCAAGGTCAGTCTGATTCTTTCTGTAAAATGACATTCATTGGATCCTTCTCAGTCATCAAGTTAATTATTAAGTGAAGAGTGAAATGAATTAAGGCTTCTAATAGTAAACAAATCACTGGATTAGCCCCTTTAAGATGACGGACTTAATGTGAAATGTTCTTTTCACAGCCCCCTGAGGACAGAGCCAATCAGGAGTCTCCACGGAGTCCCCGGTCCTGGATGACAGTTTAATGCTTCTCCATTGTCTGCTCTTCTCCTCACGGGAATGGACCCTTCCTTCCTCTTTGTCCCCTTCCCCTCTCTCCAGTTCGCCACTCTTGCCTCCACAGGTACACATTCAAGGAAAATACTTTGGAGTTTAACACTGCAGACATTCCTCGGCATCACAACTCTTGGAGCAAGTTCCATCAAGCCGCGTGGTTTCAATCAATCTTCTGCAAATTCGATACAGATCCCTGGAGGCTATCCCCTTTTTTGTTCCCTCCCGAGAGCAGCGTGAGGATTACTTCCAGCCCGATATAATAACCAGTGACTTTGCTTCTGTCAAGCTTGATCAGACAACCCTTTGTATTCACACCTGGTAATGTTGAGGACTACGTTTATTGAAAGCTTCTATCAACCTATAAGGGGACAACAAAGACATTTCTACGACAATAGCCGACAGGAGCCACGTAAAGTAAGGCGTGATATTGAGATATCGTGCCATTCAAAAATATCAAAACACGTCAACAAAAAAAAGGGGTAAAGTTTTGGCCACCTGTGCTGCGGGGCATATTATTGAGCTTTGATTTATGACACTATTTACAGTCAGTCTGGAAAGCATTGACACCGTTACACTGACGGTATGCATATCTTGCTCTCATCACTTCTTGCAGCAGTAATATATAATTTGTGCTCTTTGCAACTGTCGGTTATATTTTTTTTTGTGCTTTTACATCAACACAAATGGTACTTTGTAGAAACTGTATGACAGCTTTAGCTGTAGTTAAAGGGACTGTTTGTAAGAGTCAGAAATTGCTTGTTAACAGCAACACCTGTGGCCGTTAAGTCAACGAAAGTCAGCGTCCTGTTGCTCGCCCTCGCTCTTCATAGACATGAACGAGCATCGCTCAAAACAGTGAGGCGACACACGTCAGCTAAAACCACAATATCACTCTATATTTCACCTGCTTGGCAGTAATGTTAGCTGACCAATGCTGATCCTAGTGTTGGCTTTTCCTGCCTCAGCCTCCCGACTGCAGCCGGAGGGAACAGGGGAGACACCAGAGTTTTGGTCGGAGACGATAACGTTTCTCTCTGCGGAGCCCCGTCACTTCACAAGACACGGGAAACCTCTGTTGGTCTGGAGGAGCTGCAGCATTTATTTCTGCACAAACGTCCACTGAACATTCATTAGATATTCTCAGAGCTAAACTAACTCTTCTGCAGTGTGGAGTGTGCGCGCATGCACGTGAGCGTGGAGCGAAATAGCAAGAACGAGCGCGGTGTGTGAGTGAAGGCAAGCAGGCAGAGGGAAGAGGAGCAGAGCACAGCAGAGACTCCGGCCCTGGAGACCAAAGCTAGGGTCTCCCCCCTCGTCCTCTGACCGCGGCCAACACCTTTTTTGAAAGACAGGATTCACTAGATACAACCAAGAGGTTTTGGTGCTTCCGTGTAGTTTGTGTTGGAGTCTGAATCTGAACAGCGTAGACACACGCGAGCGCGCATGGGACACCGACCCGCAGTGATTTATACGTGTAAGAAGTTACAAACAGTCCCTTTAACTTTATATTAACCATCCAATGATGACCACCCAAAAAACTGCAATAACAACACAGGCAGCATCAGATCCTTCAGCTGTTGCATGGAGCTGTGGATTACTTATACTGTATGTTAAAAGAGCAACTTGACGATATACTTTTCTCATTGTCAACAAATCCCACGAAAAGATCAAAACCTGCAATGAATTGGTTCTATGAACAAGGATTGCCTGTGTAGTGTGATATATCTGACTTCTCTGTGCCGTACCAAAAAACGCTGGGTGACATGTTCCCTAATCACAGTAAACATGGACGCTGTAGTTCATTTTGAGACAATCTCACATACATTGTCCTCAGTGGCGTATAGGGAGGACGTATTCAGATCCTTTACTTAATAAAAGTACTAATACCACATTGTTAAAATACTCTGTTACAAGTAAAAGTCCTGAATAAAAAATGTTAGTTAAGTAAAAGTATGTAAGTATAATCAGGGAAATATAGTTAAAAGTATTAAAAGTAATCAATGTAAAATGCCCCTGTGACTGTTATATTATACTATATATTATATCATTTGATTATTATAACTCATGCATTAATGTAAAAGCAGAGGTTTACTGTTGTAATTGGTTGAGGTGGAGTTAATTTTTAACTATTTATAGGACTGGAACTAATGATTCAGGGTATCCGGCAGTGTATTGCAAGCCCGGTGGCCCGCTGGGCCTAAGCATTTTATGTATTTCTAAGATGTTTTGTTTTTAAAACTAAATGTGTTATACAAGTAGCAAAGTCCTTTTAGGAATAACTCAGTGCTTAACGTTAGCGAGTGTCAGTGTGCAGTCGAGAGAGAGAGAGAGAGAGAGAGTGTGACGGTGAGTATGAAGTCAGAAGTAACGTTATAGCTGTGAACGTAGCCTTGCAGTGTGTGTACAGTTCAGGCTGTCGGTGAATAAATGCTATAACTCCTCAAGACCCGAGCCAAGTCCCTGTGTCTTGCTTGCCACAGTCTGTTTACCGAAGGGGGGTTAGTTAACTCAGAGTTAGCTCAGACTCGCTTAAGATGGACTGACTTTTAAGGTGGACCAGCGCTGTTGTCATTAGTGACGAGCCGCTCCTCTGAGTTTTGCTCAGCGCCGCCGGGCCAAACGACGTTTCTGGCAGAAACCCTGTCATTGAGGATTAATTTGCAGATTATTTTCTCGATTAGTCGACCGATTGTTTGAGATGTACTTGTATATACTGTTGGGTAGCTTAATTTATAACATATTTTATAAGCTCTTCCTACGTTTTGTGTGGGGGTTTTGGGGATATTGTGATACTACTGTTAAATTAAAGAACATCTCGAGGCTACAAAATAAATTAATGCAACAGCATCAGCAACATGATGTCCAAACCAACAGTAAATTACATTTTCTAAAGATGGCACTTTGCAGCCTTCAGCAATTATTGATATACAATCATCTTCCCCTGTAGCTAGAGCTTCACTAGAATTAACCAGAAAAGAGACAAAACTCTGACAATTACTCAAAAATGAGCAACAATAAATAAAAAGAGCTATTGACACTGCGGCGGGTGCAGCAATATTAATATTTGTTCTTTCTCAAAGCGTAACCAGTCCACTCAGCGTCTCTGGTCTCTGCAGTCACTTCAGATGTTATTGTCACAAACAGCAGAAAGTCCTCACACACACCTGACTGCAGGTAAAAGTTACTCAGTGAACGCAGAAGTCACCGCTGGAGGATCCACAATGAGCATGTTAGCATTTAGCATGTTAGCCAAACCCACGTGTCACCTGTTGGTGACGCAATATCGTAGGTGTGTTTGATTTAGGTCACTTAGCGTGACGGCCGGGTGGTGCATTAAATCAGTGATCAATTAAGTTACATGCAACATTTTTTAACTAAACCAAGGTACAATAATATTTAAGAAAAAATATGTGATCCTTAATCTTATTGCATTATTGTGCATTGTTTTGTACTGTTCACTAACTGCAAGCCTGCGACCCCTCGCATCCCCCGACTGCTGCTGATTTAACATCTTTCTTTTTTCTTTTTTTCATTCTCACACACAGTGTATCATGACTTTTTCATGTGACTTTCATGTTTTTACTCTGTAACGGATAACAGCAAAGTATAATACTTGAGATGAAAAGTACTTAAAGGACAAATATGTAATATATTTACTGTAAGAAATCCTAAAAATGACCATGTTATGTCACCAGAGATTAAGGGAACATGCTGAACTGTAATACTCTCTCCTTTGACATTTCCATTCCAGTCCAGAACGTCTGTTTTAGTTTTGGCCGGTGTGATCCCGTCCACCGGCCATTCCGACACCCCGTTGCTACATATGAAACAAATCAGGATACAAACACCACGTTCTGCAGCCGTGGAAGCAAACGAACTGGATCAACAGAGATAAAGTTAACGTTAGATTCTACCTGACCTTAAATACCTCGGCACATCTCTCTGTGGTCCGTGTGCAGCTGAGTTATCAAGACAGCAAGTATTTGAGACACGCAGTCGGTGAAGTGATTCCACCACTGCTGCTGGCCAGAGGCTAACGGCGTGATGCTAACACACGCTAACTGCTATACGATATTTCCCTCTGAAATATAGTGAGTACAAGTGGCATAAAAAAGAAAAGACTCAAGTAATGTACAAGTAACTTAAATTTGTACTTAAGTACAGTACTTGTGTAAATGCACTTTTGTTGACATTCGACGACGTTCCTACTGCCACAAATACTCACTAGTTCACCAAATGTATATCAATCCGCAGCTGAAAATAGACCCCAACAAATGTACTTCTGTTTGAGTTAGGGATGCACCGATCCAAAGTCTCGCTACCGATAGCGATACCGAGTACCGATCCGATACCAGTTAATAATAATTAATAATCTGTATGCCTCACTGTGTGGAAGTGAGTGGGATCATTCTGTTATGTGTAAGGCAACATCAGGCTGGACTTAAACATCGCTTTCCTAATTTTGTAAAAACAAAATGTAACAAATAAATACAAGATATAAATTGACTGAATTGATGTTTATTATTAGAATAATAAATCGTACGCCAACAAAAAAATCTTCAAAATTAACAGGAATTACAATTCAGGTGTAAACCTTTTAATGCAGCAAGAAACTTAAACGGGAATAGAAATTCCAGTAGATAATATATATAAAGTATATAAACATGGAATTTAATTTAATAGATTGGCCCCATTGTCACCGTCATATCCAATCCAGCTATTTGAGTTAGTGTCAGCCCGATATCCAATCCGGTGTCGGTGCATCCCTAATTTGAGCAAGATTTTCTAAAACATTAGTATCATCATTAGTCTCCGGCCGGCTGTTTCAATTAAGCACTTTGCTTTTATAAAAGATGAAACTTTATATTTGTGACAAAGGTTTTACGGATTAACATCTTCATTAGAACTGAATGGGCTTGGGGCCACAGACAGGGCAAGGAGGATGAATTGAGGCAGACGCAGTGTCAGTTTAGGTCTTCAAATGGGATTTATTCACAATAAGTAAAATATAGAATAACACAAAGCTTCACCCTTTAAGTGAGAGATTTTTTAACGGAGAGTCACTTTTTAGCAACTCTCCAGTCAATATGTCCTTTTTATTCAGTGAGTAAAAACATTTAAAGCACCGTGTTGCCCGAGGTCTAAACAGACTGGTTCAAGTGTGGCGAATTCCACGAAGCTTTGCTGCTAATAAAGTAAAAAATGAATGATTGTGTTCTTTGCTTCTGGGGCCACCGGTGCCCTCCCGCTGACCAATAATTGAATTCTTCCAGTTTCTGTCTCCTGGGCCTCCCTGTCCAGTTTGTCAAATAGTTCCTTTGACTGATGCTGAGCAAACAATATGTACTTATTTATCCTATTCAAATGTTTGCACGTTGTATAATGTTCCACCAATAGTTCTCCTGTCACAACAACAGTTACAGACAAGCTTTTGTGTTGTCTATCTTTTTTTTTGTGTCTCATCGCACAATGAAAACAGTAAGTGGACGAGTATTTGTTAGTGCCTGTTGGTTTTGTCGCCCACATGGTTACGGTGCAGTGAGAACGTTCCCATGAAAATGGAGTTTAATGAGGGGACACATTTAAACACAACACACAACCTTTCCATTGTGCCCTGAAGCTTTTACTGGGCTTTTTTTTTTTTTTTTGTATATTTATATTGATGTGCCCAATTTTCTTTCCGAGAATGCATCACCACTTGTTTAGAAACAGAAGTACAGCTGGTTATTGTTGCCTTTTTATGCATGCTACAGCTTGGATCAAAGAGAGGACGTCAAACATGTGTTTCCATTGGGACACTTTCCACCTTTAAACCAGTCTGGTAACTTTGTCCATTCTGGACTCTCATCATTTTCAGTCATTCTGACTTTCCAAAAAACTGTATAGAGGGTCACATTGTACACAGATATGAATGTATACTTTATATAACATGAAGGGGAAATCAGAAAACACTACCGATACAGCCTCCAGAGTATGAAGATGATCATATCCATGATCTGGAAAAATGGTTGTGTGGTTACAGATTTTATACACCCTCTCAACAAATAGTTGCCTCCTCACTTTGTACATTACGTATAATATGTATGTATGTATGTATGACTTTATGTCTGAAGTTACTGGAGCTTCGTGCCTCTAAGTCCACCTGCTGCTGCTGCACATATTTAGGCTGCGCTCAGCATCACTATTAGGTCCGTGCAGACCTCTAACGTTACCTCACCGTGATAAATAGAGAGGTTGCATTTTATATTGCTTTTCAGTTTTGTTTTATGCAATCATACTCATTCATTCATTAATCAGTAAACGATACATTTCCATAGGTGAACATTTCATTGCAATAATTCCAAAAGATTTTAGGTTACTTATGCAAATTCCCAGATTTAGTGGTGTAATCCAAAAGTCATTCACGATTGTTGAAGTGGTATTACAAGTTAAAGCTACGGTGGAGGCTTATTTAAGTTATTTTATTACACGGCTGTGTTGAATACTCGATTCTGATTGGTCGATCCCGGCGTTCTGTGGTCTGTAATTTCTTTATAACAGACCGTTACTATATATTACAGACCGTTGCTATGTATTAAAGACCATTGCTATGTATAACAGACCGTTGCTATGGGCGCAGTTCAGATGTCGGACTCTGGAGGACTGTTTTTGTGTCAAAATATTGATTTCTTAAAGCTGAAGTAGACGAGATTGGAGCAAATATGATTAAAAAAAGTTATTTTTATAAAACGGTCGCTATACCATGAAACAGGTAATCTGAAAAAAAGTCTAGTTATGCAGAAGTCTAGTTTTCTCTCAGAACACTTGAATTACAATATGCTGAAAGGTTATTTTGGAATTTTTACACAATGATGCCAAAATTATACTGCCTACTGCCACTTTAGGTAAGTAGCCGTGTAATAAGCGGGATAATGTACAGTGAGCCGGTCATTGTTGTGAAAGAATCCCCTTCAGGGCGATGAGTCAACATTTACAACAATGACCGGCTCGCTGATTATCATCCCCTACTTATCCAAGCATGTACAAACTTATGTCTCGTTTTTCCCCTCAGTTTTTTAGATGCAGTACCAGGAAGTGGAACGTTAGCTACCTGGAACTCCTGGAACTGACAGAAAGCCAAATGTCCTCAAGCTCAATCTCTCAAGCCGTGGGCACACTGCCCGCATGAGGCTCGTGTGGTGTCTGCGTCGCGTGGTGGCTGCGTGATGCACGAGTCTGGTGTTCACACTAGACACGAGTTGGCTGTGTGTCAGCTGCCTGTCAGCTGTGTTTCTGCTGCTGCTGTCAGCCCTTTCTTTCTGCATAGAGTTTGCCTTTTAATGGCCATTTAACTTCATGATAAATATAATTTATATTTATTTTAGACAGAGAAAAGTTCAGAAAAGTGTGGTAATTAGTAAATAATAGTAATAATCCACAATTAAAACTCCGTACTGTATTCATTTATGATGCTTTCCAAGTCACTGCTTGTTCCACATCACTGTCCGGCACATATTTCAGAATAAAAGCCTTGTGTTAACAAATGAAGAAATTCTGTGCAAAGAAAAGCCGCTTTAGGCGAGCCTTCTATTCTATAAAATAGACGCACATCTGACGCGCGTGAGACGCGCGTCTCATGCGGGCAGTGTCCACTCTAACCTGTTAACATGGACGCCGAAATAAAAAACAACACGCCACGCAGCTGGCACGCGAGCCTCATGCGGGCAGTGTGTCCACCACTTCACTGAGTATTTGTTGCGTAGGTTGCAATATGACAAAAAAGCTTTCACGTGTCCTACATGTGGCATTGCTATGAAAACGGTGAAAGGGTATGTAAATCATCAAGAACGGCACAAAAATTAAGCAAATATTGATAACAAAATAAACAATCTGTACCAAATATTTTAGCACTTTATAATTTCAACACTATTAAGTACAATCTAGTTAGTCCACTAAGTATATACTAGGGCTATCAATGTTAACGCAATAACGCTAATTTGTTTTAACACTACTAATTGCTTTAATGCATTAACGCAACATGATATTTTAGGTTGTAGCGGTCTATGTTGTAGCCATGTCATACTAGCTTGTGGAGAAGGAGGCTAAACAACGCTTACATTTTGTTGAGGAAAAACTGGCATGGCCATTTTCAAAGGGGTCCCTTGACCTCTGACCTCCAGATATGTGAATGAAAATGGGTTCTATGGGTACCCACGAGTCTCCCCTTTACAGACATGCCCACTTTATGATAATCACATGCAGTTTGGGGCAAGTCATAGTCAAGTCAGCACACTGACACACTGACAGCTGTTGTTGTTGTTGCCTGTTGGGCTGTTGTTTGCCATGTTATGATTTGAGCATATTTCTTTATGCTAAATGCAGTACCTGTGAGGGTTTCTGGACAATATCTGTCATTGTTTTGTTTTGTTAATTGATTTCCAATAATACATATATACTGTACATATATTTGTATAAAGCAAGCATAATTGCACACTCCCATGCAACTGCATGTGATTATCATAAAGTGGGCATGTCTGTAAAGGGGAGACTCGTTGGTACCCATAGAACCATTTACATTCACATATCTTGAGGTCAGATGTCAAGGGACCCCTTTGAAAATGGCCATGACAATTTGTCCTCGCCAAAATTTAACACAAATTTGGAGCTCCTTCATGACAAGCCAGTATGACTTTAGGTTTTTTAGTTTCATATGATGCCAGTATCTTCTCTCTAGCCCGCTACAACCTTAAAATTGCAGGTTGCTTTAATGCATTAAAGAAATTAGTGGCGTTAAAACAAGCCTAATTGTTTCCTTTTGAGTAAAACATATTTGCCTACAATTCACAGCCATCTGTGTAAAGAAAACCAGACTACATGCAGCGAAAAATAATTACCCAGACCCAGTGGAGTAAAGTTTTTGAGCTTCTCTAGTCTTGGGGGGTTGGGTGGGGGTGCTGAGGGAGCCTGGAGTTTTACTGTCTGTCGGGTGTGTTCAAGGTCAACTGCAGTGCTTTAACCCTTGTTTAGCCTAAAATTGCTTGCTCATGGAGTATTCTTGTGTGCTGAGTTGAATTTATGATTCACTCCAGACGTGCCCCGCTACTGAACTATGGGCCGCCACAAGATGCAGTCTTAAACACGCTCTCAGATCTCAGTCCTACCTGTTGTGTTTGATATTTTATCTCTCTAGTTGGGTCAGTCCACTTTACAATATATTATATTTTGTATTATTTAATAACTGTATGAAAAATTTGAACAGCTGCATATCGTGCAGATGTTTATTTGTTACCTAGCTACATCTGAGGAATACAAAAGTACAAAAGTATACAACAGATATTTATAGAAACAGAGAGCTGCCGTGGTTGTGATGATTTAATTATCTTGAGATTACAAAGTTGTTTTTTCATGATAACAGCATCATTTTCTTGTTGTCAGGAGAAAACAACATATCATTTTCTCGTGACAATGGGTTAAAAAAAAATTGTTTTTGTTTGCTCAAGAGAAGGAGAAAATTATCTCATTATTACTGTACAAGAAAGCAACTTTGTTATCTCGAGATCACAAGAGAAATTAACTTGAGACGGCAGGATTTTGGAAAAGAATTGCAATGGTAACTTTTTGTTTTTGTTCTCTATACATTAGTTGTTTTGTTGTAAATTAGAGAATATATTTCATGTCACAGAGCTGCATTTTTGCCATACAAACACTTGACCAACCGTGAGACCAACCGGACCCTTTGAGGCCCTAATACCACCTATCATCCTGGAATGTCGCACTGAGTCTCCCCTAAATAAGCCTACCCCGGAGCCTCGGTATGAACCTTCTGCAGTGAGCACCAATAATATCGCTCAGAGAGAGAAAGGCCTCATTCCCACAGTTTACCCTGGGAAATATTTCTGTGCAGACATCCTGACCATGCGACGGCAGGTTCAGGGCCCCTACCAGGGCTTAAAGTTTGTTGTTTGAATTGCAGGTTCATTAAATGAGTAGACCTTTTGTGCCATCAAGTGAACTTTCGCTGATCATACAGACAATTGAAAGACAATAACCACCGCTCCGACCACACAAGGATTTCCAGCAGATGTCAATTATAAAAAAAAAACCTAGTCTAAATATAATTAAATATAGTATTAAATATTACGTTGCTCTACCTGATAGGGTGTGTCTTCAGGTTACAGCTTCCATCATAATATCTGTATTAATTGTGCAGTAATGTTTTTGGTAGCAACGTACACAGAGATAAATGTTATTAGGATGTAAAGATGCAATAAAGTCTCTTGTGTTTTGGTGAACATTAACCAGCATCTGTGCTTCTTTTTTTTAACCCTTTGAGACCCACAGGATTACCGGCGACCCTGACCAACGAGTGTTGGAAATGAACTTTTTTGTCTAACTGCCACTGTGGCTGTTGGATTCCAGCCACTCAATAGATAACCATTGTTTTTTTGGCTGGTGAGTGAAGCAAATCTAGCAGCCACTTGCATATTTTACCAGCATTGGCTGGTGTTAATTTCCAACCCTGTGACCAACATTACTGTTACTATTACTGATATCATATGAAACTAGAACACCTATGGAATCCACTGGTACCAATGGTACTAGCTTGTTGGGAAGGAGATTAAATAACGCTCCAAAGTTAGGCTAAATTTTAACAAGAAAAAACTGGCATGGCCAATTTCAAAGGGGTCCTTTGACCTCTGACCTCAAGATATGTGAATGAAAATCATGGATGTATTAAGAGAACTGGATACAGCGTTGGAGGCGGGACTCCGATCATTCCTATGAAAGTTGCTCAGTGGAGCATGAAGCCAAAATGGCTCGACTTCCGTCTGGAAAAGTACCCGGATCTTGGGCACATGGAACATGCACAGTAGCGTCCGCTCGGACACATGACTCGGTCACGGGGTCCCAAAGTCACGCCGTCGTCACGGCTTGGCGCTCCAGCCTCGGTCTGGGTCTCATTCACATGAATGGAGGAAGGGAAATAACTCTGGATTCGGCTATGAGTGCATTTTACAACTTTAAAAACATTTTTTTTTAAATAAGGGCTATTAGAGTGTTCGTACTGGGAAGTCTATTCACCTGAACACCTCAACTTACAGACGTCTCTTTCCCAATGTAAGTGTATGGGAAAAAGTCTTTTTGGGCCCAATGCATCACGTGACCGACACGAAGGTTGCAGTAACGCCATTTGGCCACTAAGAAAGTTGGGATCATCCTGGGGGCTTGATGAAAATGGGTTCTATGGGTACCCACAAGACTCCCCTTTACAGACATGCCCACTTTATGAAAATCACATAGAGTTTGGGGAAAAAACCATACATAATTTTTTTACATGCAGTATACGTGTGTTATTTTTGCTATGGCTGTAAAGCTGAGACTCTTGTGGCTCCAATGAACCCAACTGTATTCATGTGTGATGATGTTAGTCCCCATAGGAGACATTTCATTGCAGTGAGACCATTTTTTAAAAAACTTGACCTCACTGTATAAAATGACCTGTGGTGACCTCTAGGATAATCACAGCCTCATGAAACTTTACAGCCACAAACTAGAGACCAAGAGCATTCAGAGGATGGATGGCTTTTACTAGCTAGATTGACAATAAGGGAGTTTCTGAGCAGTTTCCAGAACAGAAGTGCTCGCCATCCAATCACCGAAAAATGCAATTCTTGCAGAAATCTCTAAATGTCAAAAGTTTTTGATCCCAAATCACAGCATGGCTTTTTCTATGGTGTTCCAGCAATTTATGAGACATAATAGAGCATGGGGATGATCATCATATACTCCTATCATCATGTTCTAAACCCTTATACATTTCCACAATTTATTTTAATTAATTCAATTCATTAATTCATGTTTATTTCTGAACTTGACACACAGTGTTGATCTGCATCTCATATTAATCTTTCAGATGATGGACACCACTTCTATGTGACGTATACTGTTGACCTGCTATCCCCCCCTAAAAAGACAAAAACGGGTCCATGTGGGTCTCTTATTATGTGCATTAGAGACAATTATGTTGTGTTTACATACTGTATTAATGTTGTATCTAATGTCAGATCCATATTGGAGTTCTGTTTTTTTTTGCTTTGCGCTATTTTCCTTTAATAATTTTCTCATTTTGTGATGAATACCTCAGCTGTCCGATAAAATTCATACCTGACGTTGTTAAAACGTTTGAGTTTGACATGTGTCAGCAAACCTCCTAACGACTGCAAGTTTGTAGCCCAATAAAACCCGTCATCCTTGTGATTTATGACAAACTGGACAACTAAATTGTGGCCAATATGGATGACTGAAAAATGTTTTAGTGAAACATTTTAAGATGTGCCGAGTGATACTTTGATGATTGAGGATTAAGAGTGCAATGAGGTGTGAATCCAAAGGGTATTACAGAACCTTTTAAGTGTTAAAAAGAAATGAAATACAGGAGTAACAAAGGAATGAATTAACAAGTACTACTGGCCAACATGCAGTCAGAACAAAAAGCAATTTCAAAAGCAATGTGGCGAGTTCTAAAAAGAGTTATAGGTATGATATGTACCAAAAAAAAGTAATTACAGGTATTATTCACAGTCCAATTATAGCCCATTATAAAGCAGTAATCAATAGAACAAATAAAATTGCCCTGTTTCGAATATTGTTCAATTTTAAAGAGACAGATGCATAGTAATGTTTAATATTTAGTAGCTAACAGTGTAGTATTCTTGGGGCTTCGTGGTCCAGCCAGGTCATTTTAAAAACATAATGTTTTTAATTCAACTGCCGTCACGTGCTACACACACACTGACACATGTGGAACATAATTCTTTGACATGTGGAGCAGGGAAAACGTCCAGTATAGCAGCTCAGTACGAAGACACTAAACTGTATCAGACCACAAATACATTCACGGTGAAAGCATGCGGAAGGTGAGTTAGTAATAGACATGTGTCTGGCATATGTTCATATCTAACATTAAAGTGGCAGTAGGCAGTATATTTTTGGCACCATTGAGCAAAAATTCCATAAAAACCTTTCAGCATATTGTAATTCAAGTGTTCTGAGAGATAACTACAGTAGATGTCTGCCTCCTCCTCATGGCTCTGTTTTCAGGCTTTAGAAAATCTAGCCCGCGACGGGAGACTTTGACCAATCACAGGTCATTTCAGAGAGAGAGAGTGTTAATGTTAAGCTAAACCGTGCACTACAAGATGATTCTGAAAACATTTTAAGAGAGAAATAGGCATTACAGTAACATAATATTGATTCATATTTGATCAGCGCTCAGTTTGACCGTTTGGTCGGAGTTCGTGAGTGATTGAGAGCCGGCTCTCATAGACGGCAGCTGGACAGCAGACCTCAGATCAGCTCTGACTGCTTGTTTTCCTCCGGTCTGTGAAATCTTGCAGATGCTGTTAGGAGCACCGGAGGACACAGAGGAACATGATTTTTTTCCCACTTTATCTGTTTCATGTACTACTGTTACGATACAGCGACCGTTTTATCAAAATAACTTTTTTTAATCATATTTGCTCCAATCTCGCCTACTGCAGCTTTAACGGCCCATTTTCTTTTTTGACCATTGGCGATGCACAGCAACACTTCTGTGTCATTTCTAAACATTTCCACTTTAGGTAAAGCATTTAAGGTAGAGCATTTCCATACCCTGAATCTGGAGAAAATATTTAATCTATATAACTGCTGTGTATTACAACATCTGTAGGTACAGCTGGAACTCTGTTAGGAGCAAACACAGAGTTACTGTAGGGGCGAAATCTTTAAATGTTCTAAACACTTTATATTGTAAAATATTTATAGCTTAACAAAATCCCTCCTGCTGCAGATTCAATTTAAAATATAATTGTTTAATATTTATTATATTGAATTAAATATTTTGTCATTGATGTGATTTTAGACGTACTGTATCGCAGCATCGCCTCATTTGAGCTCCTTGCCCGCTGGCAGCTGGTCCACCCTCAGATGTTATGAAATATTTATACTTTAACAAAATCACTCCTGCTGCAAGATTCAATTTAAAATATACAGTGATTGTTTTCTATTCATCATATTGAATGAAATATTTTGTATTTGATGTGACTTTAGACCTATCAATGCATCACATTAGAGTCAATAAGTGGAGAGTTACTATAGAAATGCAGAAAAGCTGTCTAGACTGCCGTTTCACTAATCGCTAAACTTAGCCTACTAGTGTAAGCAACGTGGGTGTATGATAAGGAATAAATCAGTCCAACACGTTCTGGGTTACGTTAATGAAGTTCCAACACAGATCAATCAAGCCATTACACTTCTGCTCTATCCCCGAACTACCCTCTCTGGTCTCTTCTTCCTCTTCTCTCATTTATTAACTCCATAACTTGCCAGCTGCCTGAACAGCGTCGCATAATGTGCAACATCTGATCCCAGAACATCAACTTAACATTAATCATGCACGATGGAGGAAAGGTTATTTAAGGCCTGTGATTGAGGTAAACTGACCACACATTGCATCTGGCATCTGCGTACAGTACGTCGCACCTGCAGGGTGCACGCTCAAGCACAAACCCTCCCGGCTGCTTTATGGATTTAAGGTTTGTTTCAGAGAGCTGGAGATAAATGTATTGCTGGCCCAGGACGTGAATCTGTATAACTCACCACAAAGGTAAATCATACAGTGCAAAGGTTTTCAAAACATTTGGGTAAAGGTAGCTGACACACCTCAAGGAAAGGAGTAACATGCAAACACTGGTTCAATCAGGTGCGGAATGCGAGGAGTGTTCCCGTTGGAGCTGTTGTTCACACTCCGTGACCTCAAGCCCATTTTCTCAATCGTCTTCTTACTATGAGCAATGAGATCCTGCATGAATGAACGCACTTTTTTCTACAGTTTGAAGAGTTTTAATCATTTCACATGAAAGATTTATGTATTTTTCTTTGTGTGGTGCGGGTTAGGAAAAGGTGATGTCACAAACTTCCAGTCAGGATGATGTATTAATTATAACCTGATGACAGCAGGTGGGTTGTTACTGTCACTGTCAATAAGATCTGATAAAACCATAATCAATCAGTCCTGATGAAGCAGTAGTAGCTGTTTTTTTAGGTGTCTCTTATGTCTTCCATTTGCATCACAACCTCAACACTACTATGTACCAGAATTGCATAATAGCATCTTAAACAACAAAGGAAAACAAAGTGGTAGATTTAACATATAACAGAAGTATCAAAAGCACCAAGAGCTTAAAGTGAAAAGGTTTGTACTTGTATAAATCAGGCCGTGCTGGATGATGATTACATTCTTATTTATCTGAATAGGCTTGTCTGTCACATCACACATTTGTTGATATGCCCACAGGGTACTGAGAAGTATAGTGTATCAGTGCGTGTTGTAGCACCACACCTGCTGCAAGTACACGTAGTTATGTGTGAAGATTCCTAAAAGAATTTAATACCACGAATTACTGATTTGTTGGCCTGCGGATTTGATTAATGTTGCCTTCAAACACCTCCACTTCTTGTGCCGTCTGCCAACGGCTACATTCACACCACATCAGGCATTGCAGACGTGCAGTTATTAGCGCGGGGTTGTGCGGCGGTGTGGGAGTGTCCCTTAACGGACAATTACATATTTGCGATTAACGTCTTTTGTTCCTTCGCGGCATCTGGGTTGTGCAGCTCTGGATCGACGGTTTACATGATTGGCCACCGCAGCGTGACATCGGGTTGCGTTTCTACAAAAGTTGATTCTATTTCAACTTTTCAATGCAGGCTGCAGCATTTTTTTTTTTGAGCATCCCCTGGACGCAGCCTAAAGGCACTACCCACATTCAAATAAAATGGGAGGACTGGCGTTTTTTGCGCCTGATTTGGTGTGAATGAAGCCAAACTCCTAAAGTACTGAAAAAGGTAGGCAGGCAAGGGTCAAAACCAGGTTCTGGCAAACAAATCCAATAAGGGGCAAGACAGAAAATCATCAAACCGTGGGTCAGGCAGCAGATTTGGCAGACCTGGCATTGACATGCATCTTGGGCGATCCGATCACAAGTGGACAGCTCTAAGTACAGGTGTGAATGCACCCAAGACGCATTGAGGACGCATTGAGATTGGATCGCTCAGACAACATTCGGAGGTGGTCTGAGCCGCATGTGGCCACATTCTCTTAGCAGTGTGTACACGAATGTGTCCTGGGCCACATTAAGAACCGCCTACTCAACTGACTGCGTAAACGGAAGTGCGCTCTGCGTATCAACGTCATCATATTAAAGTGTGACAACAGGCAACAAGAAAAAAAAAACCAAGAGCATCACAAAAAATTTATTCTTGTGGCTGGAGTACGTACGAAACACGCTGTCTAATTTCCATTTGGGCCGAAGAGTCAGTCCAACGGAGACTGGATGATTCATATCACAAACGGGCGATTTATGAGGAGATATCCAAAAAGATGGAGGGGAATGGTTGCAGCCCATCATGGCAGCGTAAAATCAAACAACTCAAGAATGCTTTCAGAAAAGCCAAGACTCAAACAACAAGTCCTGCGGGGACAGGATGCTGTCTCTTTTACGAGGAATTGGACAGGGTCCTATTTTCAACTCCATGATGGATGCCACTGCAGTGGCAGCAGCCACCTTGAGCAACACTACGCCTGCTGAAACCCAGAGCAACGATGGCCATAGTGACGGTACGTGCACCTTGTTAGAGAAATGAACTTTTAACAATCTGACCTCAGTCCTATATGAGTGTGGTTGTTCTCAAGTAAACCCGTTGTATATTAGCTGTACCAGAGTTAGCTATAAGATCATTTTAGTTAGCCTACAGATGTAAATTGTGTTCCTGAAGAGGCTCATAAATATGGGGAATTGATGCAGTTTATTCTATTTTGTAAAGGATAATGTTCCGACGTTTGTGTGCACTACAGTATTTAAATATAATATCTTAAAAACCTTTCTTTGAATGCGTATTTTTCTCTAGGGTTCCAACCTAAAACTACAAAACAGAGCAAACAAGAGTGCTCATATTAACTGTAAAACACTCAAACGATGTCGAGGACACGAGAGGATCAAGTGTTTTTATCTGACATCATCACTCACAATCATACACAAGAAGCATAATTGTTGAAGGTGTTTAACGTGAAAGAAGATATTTCCACACAGGTGGACCAATCATTGCTTCAACCTGCTTCATCCTGCATTATCTAAACGTGTTGGAACTACCCACGGTAAACATGAGTAGTATTACTCATATAAAAGCAGCGCTATAAATCCCCAACCCTTCCCTGTATTTAAAGGATAATTCATGCTTTGGTCTGAGAATAGAAAGTGGAATGCATGGTCTCTGGTAATGACAGGGAAGTTCCCCGGCGGCACTGACCTTGAAGTGACAAAAAAGGAAAAACTGCACGTACAAAGCAACACTTTCACTTTAAATGTGATTTTATCCAGGATGCATTCTTGATGCATTACAGCACCGAGCATCCTTTTGAGTTAACACACGGTGCACTGAAGTAACCTGTAGTAACTTGTATTGCTAAATAATACTTCATGTTCATTACTGTAATCACTTTACCTTTCTCATATGTTTTCATCGCCCATTTCTTCACCAGTATTTAGTCTAACTTTCACTTTCCTTAGTTTCTTTTCATTGTAAGAAACTTTCTGTGAAATTCACAGTAATTAACTGGCAGCAACTGACCAGTTACTTACTGTAAAAAAAGAAAAGAAAAATAAGTTTATGGGAATAATATTTTAACTTTGAAATAAAACACAAATACTGTTTATTTTTTGTGGTAACTGTCTTTTAACTGTAAAATAAAACAGTAATTTCCAAGAACTGTTTTTGGGAGATACTGTGGGGGGTGCTGCGGGAGTATGGGGTGAGGGGGGCACTTCTCAGGGCCATCCAATCCCTGTACGCCCAAAGCGAGAGCTGTGTTCGGATCCTTGGCAAAAAGTCAGACTCGTTTCCGGTGGGGGTTGGCCTCCGCCAGGGCTGCGCTTTGTCACCAATCCTGTTCGTGATATTCATGGACAGGATATCGAGGCGTAGTCGGGTGGAGGAGGGTTTGCAGATCGGTGTGCTGAGGATCTCATCGCTGCTTTTTGCAGATGATGTGGTCCTGTTGGCATCATCGGTCTGCGACCTCCAGCACTCACTGGATCGGTTCGCAGCCGAGTGTGACGCAGTCGGGATAAGAATCAGCACCTCTAAATCTGAGGCCATGGTTCTCAGCAGGAAACTGGTGGATTGCCTACTCCGGGTAGGGAATGAGTCCTTACCCCAAGTGAAGGAGTTTAAGTATCTCGGGGTCTTGTTCGCGAGTGAGGGGACGATGGAACGTGAGATTGGTCGGAGAATCGGAACAGCAGGGGCGGTATTGCATTCGCTTTACCGCACCGTTGTGACGAAAAGAGAGCTGAGCCGGAAGGCAAAGCTCTCGATCTACCGTTCAATCTTCGTTCCTACTCTCACCTATGGTCATGAGGGTTGGGTCATGACCGAAAGAACGAGGTCGCGGGTGCAAGCGGCCGAAATGGGTTTCCTCAGGAGGGTGGCTGGCGTCTCCCTTAGAGATAGGGTAAGAAGCTCAGTCATCCGTGAGGGACTCGGAGTAGAGTCCTTGCTCCTTTGCGTCGAAAGGAGCCAGTTGAGGTGGTTCGGGCATCTAGCACGGATGCCTCCTGGGCGCCTCCCTTGGGAGGTGTTCCAGGCACGACCAGCTGGGAGGAGACCACGGGGAAGACCCAGGACTAGGTGGAGAAATTATATCTCTACTCTGGCCTGGGAACGCCTCGGGATCCCCCAGTCCCCAGTTTTTCACTCCTACATTTTAGAAGAGATTTCGCTGGCAGGCTGCTGCTCCACATGGCGTTCAAGCATGTCATATGGCATTACATCGAGTTGAGACATCATGGATTGGCTTATGTCTTGATATGTCTAGCATCTCCAGCTTGGTTGACAAAATATGGTGAGCTGTGGTGCTTGTGTGGAAAGAAATTACCACTTTTCTGACCTTCCCCAGGAGGTGGGATACTGGTTTACGTGAGACTGCCCTCTTAGATGCAAGGTTTATATTGGGGCAAAACATCCAATCAGTGGCCTTCAGGTCCATCTGCTTTCTTTTATAGCATTCACCACGTTTTGTGCATTGTCTGTGGTGACTGGGATTGTGATGCAGCTTCCACTCACTCATCAGTTCATCATCTTAGTGGGACGGGTTGTTAACACCGCACTGTTCATCTCCCAGTTGAAAATACATGAACACTCACAGTCAGGTAACTCAGAGCCGCCCTGGAGGTCCAACCATCACTGGTGAGAGCTGTGGAGGAGGCTTGGGCGAGTTGTTTCTCAACTGTGTGTGCACAGAGCTCAGGGATTACTTTGTCAGTAAAGTGCTTGCGGGAGGTATAACAGGGCTCAAGCTTTTTCACCAAATGGCAAAATGGCCATCTACAGGCTATATTCTTGCCTTTTAGCTTCCGTTTCGATTTTCTCCTCCACATGCCATCTTATTCTTGCCTCTTAGCTTCCGTTCCTCCGTTTCCGTCTCTCCAGTAATACATAATATTCACAAAGACCTCTTGCTCCGGGGCCAGTGCAAATGGGTCTCTATGCTGCCTCCTAAATTTGAACCCAACACCATCACCGCCTTCATAATTCTCGATCAGGAAAATGGCATAAAAAGAGCACGGAGTAAACAAAAGACCTTATATACTATCACATGACCTCTGTGTTTGGCGGAATAAGGTTGGTAAATTGTGGTGGAATATTTACATGGCAGATTTGCACGGGATTGAGATCACAGACGACCTCCGATATCGTTACAAATTACCAGAGGTCCCCAGGTAATGTATATCAATGATTAAGATCTGGGTGTAGTCGTGACGGATCACCATTTTCATTCAACTATAGTATTAGTATTGTATATTATAATAGTAGTTTCCTTGAAGATTTCACAATTTTGTGCAAGAATGTGGATGGATGTGTGGAGTGATGAGATGATTGCAGGCCAGGGGATGTTCCTGTGCGTGATAGTTGTAGGACACACTGATAATGGAGTTATGTGAAAATACGGGTTCTGTATACGGTATGTGGACTGTAGAGTACTATTACCTACTCTGTCTAATTCTACTTTGAAAACCTTTGAGAATGTGGGATGTGTCGTCATGCTTCTGATAAATATCAATATGAATCCAGACAGCTTCTGTGGAAACCGGAGAAGTAAAAACAGATCAAACTATTTATTGGTGATGGAAAATATTCTGGGTTGATTAGTTTATCTGCTTACTGTCTGGATTGTTTTGTCAAAATTTATATTGGAGAGCTCTCCACCTCCCATTACACCAATCTCAACATTAACAACAATACACACACAAGCTGATTCATGTCCTCATATCACATTCTCTATCAAGTTACAATCAGCCCTGTGAATTAACTTTTCACACTGTCAGGTAATTAAAAAAAACCTCAAGGATAACGTGTTACTTTACCCCGTCAGTTGCCGATTATCTCCACCTGATCCTGCCGGCCTTTGGCGCCGACTTTATCAGTAACTGTCACATTTGTTTTTGGTCCTTGACCCTTTTCAGGTAATAAGTCTGGTTGAGTCTCCGAGTGTCAGTCTGGGGTTATGGTGAACTTTACACGGTACAAAAGGGCGGATAAAAGTCAACTACTGTCAGAGAACTTAATGTTTAGATAGATAGATAAATGGATGGATGGATGGATGGATGGATAGATGGATAGATAGATAGTTAGATAGATAGATAGATAGATAGATAGATAGATAGATAGATAAATCAACAGATAGATAGATAGATAGATGGATAGATGGATGGATGGATGGATGGATGGATGGATAGATGGATGGATGATAGATGGATAGATAGATAGTTAGATAGATAGATAGATAAATCAACAGATAGATAGATAGATAGATAGATAGATAGATAGATGGCTAGATAGATAGATAGATAGATGGATGGATCATCTATATGTGCATGGATGTCAGGTGAAGCCCAATCTCAAGGTGATTTTGTTTTGTATTGTCAGTTACCTGTCAATGTGTGTTAAAGTTAAACAACAAAAACAAGTCAGAAGTTCCCATAACTGCCTTAAAATGTGAGTTAACTGAACAAAACTCATACAATAAAAATTAGTTCAGCATTGGCTCATGAGTTGTGAAAACCAACTGATATAAGCCAAGTTAAATAAGATAATAAGTTCAATCAACTGTTTAGTCACACTGAGACACGGTTTCAGACACATTTGCTTTCGAATTATAATTTCTCAGTCTGAAGTCAGTTCTTCGTTTGACAAAATTATCTTACAATTATGTACCAGAATTAGTACAAAGGCAACACGTCAGGTTTCCAGTGACTTTGTTCAATTAATTAGTATACTGGAGTAGCGAATTTATTTTTTTACTAAGCGTGGTTGGCAATGTTTTCATTAGAATAACAGTAGAGATGACTCTGACCTAACTTAGCATGTATTAAATTCACTCAGCAAGTTTGTCTGTTGTCTTCAAAACTACAAAAAGAAGGGTCTCTGAAGAGTTTAAAGTCTCAAACAATGCATGCTGGAAAGTCTGTAAATATGCTAATCACATTTCTGCAATGGGTTAAATCAACTCTCAGTACGTTCATTGAAATCATAATTTCATGTCAAAAGACTTCAAGTCAGAAGAACTCATGTTTATTAATCGGAAGTGTCTTAATATTAAATCCAGAAATTTTAAATTGAATGAACTTTAAATTATGTAAACTATATTTACATTAAACCTACAGTAGGCAGAATATTTTTGGCATCATAGGGAAAAAATTCCATAATAAGTCTTTCAGCATATTGTAATTCAAGTTCAAGACTTCTGCACCTCCTCATGGCTCTGTTTTCAGGCTTTAAAAAATCTAGCCCGTGACGGGAGACTTTGACCAATCACAGGTCATTTCAGAGAGAGAGAGCGTTCCTATTGGCTGTTCATTCAACAGAGGCAGCTGTCAATCACTCGCGAACTCCGTCAAACGGTAAACTATGCAGCGCTGATCAAATATTAATCAATATTCTTATTTCTATCCTCAAATGTTCTCAGAAACATCTTGTAGTGTGCTGTTTAGCTGTACAATTAGAAAGTTTGCTCGGGCTGGTGGGCGGTGCTTGGTATTTCTTCAACTTGATTTCAACATGTCTGCTGGGTCACAATCTTTCTCATTTTACAGAGAAAACGCTGCCTATTCTGACCGTTTGGTCAGAGTTCGCGAGTGATTGACAGCTGCTCAGAGACCGCAGCTGGACGGCAGACTCCAGGTCAGCTCTGATTGGTTGTTTTCTTCCGGTCTGTGAAATCCTGCAGATGCCGTTAGGAGCACGGGAGGAACATGATTATTTTCAGATTACCTGTCTCATGCACTACTGTCAGGATATAGTGATCGTTTTATAAAAATAACTTCTTTTTAATCACATTTGCTCCGTTTCCACCCACTGCAGCTTTAAAAGAAGTAGTAAAGAGGAAATACCCCAGTGGGTAGTTTGGCCCCGTAGTGGGCCTTTCCACAGTGCTCCGTAATGCCATTCAACTCTTAGCGAGATAATAAAATCCATCTGCATCACTCAGTGTGAGTCATTTGTGACGTTATTGCAGCTTTCTGTGGTTATACCATGTAGAAGGTGTCCACGGTTATATAAAACAATTTTTTTAATCATATTTGTTCCAATTCTACCAACTCCATCTTAAAGTTACTGATAAAAGATTCCACTGAATTCCTTTATGATGTTTTACCACTGAGATTTCTCCAATAGTTTTGCTCTTCCTGATGTTTTGAACAGAAAATTGAGTCGAGCTATGAAGTTCTTTGCCTCGTGGCAACAAAAAACCCTGCATCAAATATAAATCATGTGTGCAGGGACATGGCGATGACATGTTTTGACACTTCTCAGACAACTATATCATGTGTCCGTCTAAATTAAATACAACAACTGTTCATAGTGTAAGGTATTCTGTACTTATAAAGGCGGTTAAAGAGATTTATGGCCCCGCTCAGTCTCAGTGTGCAGAAGTATTGCAGTAGTGATAAGAGACAGAGCTCGGAGCAACATAATCCACCAATGGAAGTCTGGTGATGGTGCTGTATGAGTGTTGAAACTCCCAGCAGATATGTGTCACTGCATAACATCGCAAAGCAAATGAGTGAAAACGAGGGTGAAGCATGTGCAGGCTATACAGTACTCTGTGTACACTGATGATGGTATATGACCGCCACCATGTGGAGAAATCTCTTCACAACTACTTCTTCTTCTTATGTTCACAGATAAATGTCATATTGATATCCTTAATGATTTTAATAAGGATGTCCTTTTTATTCAGTTTATTCAATATTTAACCTAGGGATAATAAATCAAGACATATAGCATCAGTTTACGCTTCAAAACAATCTTCCCCATATGGCGATGAAGTCATCCGGCTGCTTGGTTTTTTGCACATCCTGCAAGCAACAACTGAAAGAGACCCACTGAAGCGTGACGGGAATTGATTTTCCTGTATGCATATTTGCATTTGAACAGAAACACTTGTGCGTGAAAGCCAGAGAGGGCGTTCGGCACAGAAGGTTCTTGTGAGTCACCAATACATCACCCACTTAGCCTTCATCCATTCAACGCGCTGCTCGCCATACATATGACTTTTTGTTTTAGTTAAAGATGTATGCTTCTGAGTGTAAAATATGTCAAAGGGGGTCAAAGCTTGTTGTAGAGCTCTTATCGAGCACAATGGAAAGTGGACACTTAATGTACATCCCTTTAGCAATATGTCTTTTTCTCAGCTATATAATCAAAGTAGGGATGCACCGATACAGATACCGATACTGGATCGGATATCGGTGACAATCTATTCAATTAAACTCTATGTTTATATACTATATACATTATAGACTGGAATTTTAAATCCTGTTTAAGTTTTGACCAATTTTTTGCTAACTTAAATAATAATAATAATAATAATAATAATAATAATAATAATAATAATAATAATAACGCTTTTTTAATTGTTGGTGTACGATTTATTATTTTAATAATAAAGAATAATTAAATAAATTTATACCTATGTATTTATTTGTTACATTTAGTTTTAAAGCAACGTTTAAGTCAAGCCTGATGTTGCCTTAAACATAACATTATGATCCCAGTCACTTACACACAGTGAGGCATACAGATTATTAATTAAATGCTGGTATCGGATCGGTACTCTGTATGTGTTCATCCCTAGATCAAAGCAATAAACGAAAGTTTAATTTCACATCTTCTTGCTCATTGGGCCTAAATCCATCTTCATGTCAACAACTATCAATAACACTTTCCATTTGTTTTATGCAGAGTCAAGAGCATCGATTTGCAATTAATTGTGCCAAATGCGCATTGCATTTGGACTTTAAGTAACTGACAGGTGCATAAATGTCATTTGAGGGCGCTCTGAACACAGATAGGCTGCAGCAGCCTGAGCAATTTTACGTTGAAAATATGCTTAATACACGTATATTATACGTCTTTTTGTCTGTTGACATGTAGTTTAGATTAAGGTTAGTTGATGTCTATTCTCAGCCTAGGCGTTGTTTCAATCTGTGAATATGACAAAAAATAAACAGTTACAGTCACGCAAATTTGTTTTAATGCCACTAATTTCTTTAACACATTAACGCTCATTTTTAAAGCTAAAGTGAAGATACTGGCATCATATGAAACTAGAAAACTTAAAGAATCCATCGGTACCAACAATGTCATACTAGCTTGTCACGAAGGAGGTTAAATAACGCTCCAAATTTACGCTAAATTTTGTCAAGGAAAAACTGTCATGGCCATTTTCAAAGGGGTCCCTTGACCTCTGACCTCCAGATGTGTGAATGTAAATGGGTTCTATGGGTACCCACGAGTCTCCCCTTTACAGACATGCCCACTTTATGATAATCACATGCAGTTTTGGGTCAAGTCATAGTCAAGTCAGCACACTGACACACTGACAGCTGTTGTTGCCTGTTGGGCTGCAGTTTGCCATGTTATGATTTGAGCGTATTCTTTTTTATGCTAAATGCAGTACCTGTGAGGGTTTCTGAACAATATTTGTCATTGTTTTGTGTTGTTTATTGATTCCCAATAACAAAATATATATATATACATTTGCATAAAGCAGCATATTTGCCCACTCCCATGTTGATAAGAGCATTAAATACTTGACAAATCTCCCTTTAAGGTTGAATGTGCAATTTATTTGTGATAAATGGTGATTGAATATCTTAATTGATTGCATTTTTTAGAATATGTGATGATATTTTTTTTCTATATGTAACCAACAAATCCTGTGGTATATCAGAGCTAAAGCATAGAGGCAATGTTGAAAAGAGATCTGAGTCTTGGGTATAAGCTGTGGAGCAGCAGCAGCTCAGCAGGTGTCCTCCCCTCTTCGTTTTTAAGAGGTGTGGTACTTGAATTTGAATTCCCTATTAGACAAGAAATTGATCAATCAAGAATCCTTCTTACTAATGCAGAAAACTCATTCAGAGAGAGACAGAGAGATATCTATTAAATCTATTCAAGTTCTCAAATTCTGTCTTAAAAGACATTACAATAAGGCTGATTACACGTAGCTGACAGTGGAACTAGAGGCTATAAGATGCGTTAAACATCTTTTTAGAATAGAATAGAATAGAATAGAAAGCTTTATTGTCTTTATTGTATTAAATACAACGAGATTCACAGTTGCCACTTTTGGTCAGTGCTTTAAAACAAATACTTGACGAGACTAAACGAGGCAGATAAAACATATAACAGGTAAAACACACACAGTTATATAGCAAATAAAACAGGTAAAGTAGATGTAATAAATAAATATAAACCGAAGTGTTACACTAGATGTATAAAATCTAAAAATAGATGTAATGTAAACAGAGGTAATTGCACTTGTAAAATAGGTAGGGTAGATGTAATAAATAAATAAATAAATGTAGGTAGTTTTCTCTCCTCTCATCGCTGCTTTACGGTGGGAAGACTTTTTGTTGTTGTTGGTTATTTTTCTTCTTCCTGTTTGTTTGTTTGTTTGTTTATTTTTTTCTTTTCTTTTTCTGTAGCTGCTTGCCAATTTTGTATTGATTAGTACATGGACATTTGTGATTATATTTTTTTTACTCTATTGGTGATCTATCAATTTGTAACCCCACCCTATATAAATACCAATAAAAAATTGATCACAAAAAAAAGAAATTGAATCAATAATCCTTCTTACTAATGCAGAAAAACTCATTCAGAGAGAGAGAGAGAGATATTTATTAAATCTATTCAAGTTTTCAAATTCTGTCTTAAAGCTCCCATATTATGCAAATTTTCAGGTTCATACTTGTATTTTGTGTTTCTACTAGAACATGTTTACATGCTGTAATGTTAAAAAAAAACTTTATTCTCCTCATACCGTCATCCTGAATATGCCTGTATTTACTCTCTGTCTGAAATGCTCCGCATTTTGACGTAATTGCAACAGAATTGCGTTGCTAGGCAACAGCTTGGGTCCATGTGTACTTCCTGTCAGCTGATGTCATTCACATACACTGCAACCAGGAATAAACTGGGACACGTTTAGAATGTTTATGTTTAAAATTGTGTGAAAGGTCTAAATATTGTATATTTGTGACATCACAAATGGGCAGAAATCCTGACAGCTTGTTTCAAATGCAGAGTTTCTG
The DNA here is from genome assembly GCF_015220745.1 of Sebastes umbrosus. Taxonomy (NCBI): domain Eukaryota; kingdom Metazoa; phylum Chordata; class Actinopteri; order Perciformes; family Sebastidae; genus Sebastes; species Sebastes umbrosus. Next base: position 32,477,526 of record NC_051274.1, on the reverse strand, counting down.
AATAGGGGATGTGTGTATTTCCCTGTGGATTGAGTGTTTCGATACTTTCACAGTATTTATATAGGACTTAAGCCTGCTTTATAATAAAAAAACATGAAATCTCACTTTTTTATAATATGGGACCTTTAAATCTATTCAAGTTTTCAAATTCTGTCTTAAAGGTCCCATATTATGCAAATTTTCAGGTTCATAATTGTATTTTGGGTTTCTACTAGAACATGTTTACATGCTTTAATGTTAAAAAAAACTTTATTTTTCCTCATACCGTCATCCTGAATATACCTGTATTTACCCTGTCTGAAATGCTCCGTTTTAGCGCATTTTGACGTTACGGCAACAGAATTGCGTTGCTAGGCAACAGCTTGGCCCATGTGTACTTCCTGTCAGCTGATGACATTCACACAATACACTGCAACCAGGAATAAACTGGGACACGTTTAGAATGTTTAGGTTTAAAATTGTGTAATGTGTCTAAATATTGTATATTTGTGACATCACAAATGGGCAGAAATCCTGACAGCTTGTTTCAAACGCAGAGTTTCTGAATACGGGCTGTGTGTATTTCCCTGTGGATTGAGTGTTTCGATACTTTCACAGTATTTATATAGGACTTAAGCCTGCTTTATAATAAAAAAACATGAAAATCTCACTTTTTTATAATATAGGACCTTTAAAAGACATTACAATAAGCCTGATTACAAGTAGCTGACAGTGGAGGCTTTAAGACGCGTTAGAGCATCTTTTTCTCTCCTCTCATCGCTGCTTTACGGTGGAAGAAGAAAAGATGACCCGAAAAATCAGGTGGTGAGATAGATGCTCTACGTGTCATCAGCTCAGCGGTGCTTCACAGATTCACAGATCCACGCACGACGTTAGGAGTTCCCCTCTCTCTCTCTTCTCTCTCTTTATGGTGAAAACGCCCCTCTATTCTCCTCCGACCGGCAGCATCACCATCATCCCCCCCAGCCTGTCTGCTGTCCACCCAGCCTGCAGCGCTCCACCTCCCGCAGCAGAGGATCGGCGCTCCGGGGCGGTGGCGGCGTCTCCGTCTTCCAGCTGCCTGGACCTGAAGCTTGACAACCGGACCTGGACAGGACCAGGACAGGACAGGACAGGTACGCGTTGTGTGTGTTGTGTTTGATGGAACAGGTGCATGCTGCATTCGCCGGTTGTTATAGGGGGAAATGACATTGTAAGGTGGAGCATCTTCTCTCCATGTTAACCGGTGACACACAGAGAACCGAGCCGTGCAGTGCATGCTCTGCTCTGCAGCCGTGCATGCTCTGCAGCGACACCGCCACCGCTTTGTGCTTCAAGTGTCATCATGGACGGATGGATGGGGAGTGGAGTGGAGTGATGCCACGGTGCTCTGTAATCCGAGCAATATGGTCGGCAGGCTGCTTTAATAAGCTGCACAAGAGTCCTTTATTTCATGCATATTATATCAAGGCCCAGCAGGCACACACACACACACACACACACACACACACACAGAGAGAGAGAGAGAGAGTCAGCAGGTGCACCTTTCTTCTTATCATCTTTACTGGATCAGCTTGTTTCTGCTCACATCTAGCCCACATACTATTGTCCAGAGCTATTCTCGGACATGCCAGTGTGTGTGTGTGTGTGTGTGTGTGTGTGTGTGCATGCTATAGGCTAACAGCTGATGCTCCAGATAATGAGCTAATTGAAGATGGGAGTGTGTTGTGAGCGGGTGTGGCAGAGGAGGCAGGAGCTGGAGGAGGAAGGGCTCCTGGATGTGGTTGTGGATGGGGGGGGTTGCACAATGTGAGAAAGTACTGGGATGTTACACTGGAAATGCTCTGAAACTAGAATTAAAAGGGAGTTAAACTTCACATTTTATCTGAATAGATAAAGAAAACTGGCCTTGATCCAGCTTATCAGATTGATTTTAAAATAAATGTGTTAATTAGGAAATTAAAGGTGTAGGTGATTGCCTAAACATCACTTTTTTAAAACATCTCTGCCATGGGTTTGAAATATCCTCAATTTTTTAAAAAGGAAACTGCATCCAGCTGTAAACCACAATCACAAAATAATGAGTCATTTTAAGATGTTTTTCTCTCTGAATTATATTCTCAAAATGCCACATGATCCTCGGTCCTATATTGGACAATTTATTCCTCAAATGACTGACACATTTTTTTTATTATTATTTATTTTATTTTATTATTACTTTTTTAGTTGTTTCTGTTGGTAAGACAATACTCTTCTGTGAACTGTAATGTATAATTATAATTGTTATACTTGTGGAGAGTTGCAAGTTTCAATTGTTAAAAGCACAATAAAGTGTGGAAAAAAATAATAAAAATAAATAGATAAAAAGACACAAATTGAATTAAGATTTGATCTTGTGTAAACTATAAACAAAAAAATGAATTTTATATTAGATTTTGGCAGATTATAGCAGATACAGCCATCTGCAAGAAACATAAAACTACAAGAAACCAATAACTCAGCCACTACAGTAAAAGTTCTGCAGAGACTGAAACAACAAAGAGAGTTTACTAACAAGTAAAGTGCAATATGAGGGAAAAAATTTACATAATTGCACCATTCAGCAAGTTTTATTTAAACACCTCGAGACAAGTCAGACTGTAAAAAAAGTTACAATTATCAGTAATGCGTCCTTCTGTTCACCCTCGTCCTACTCACACAGTCTGTCAGTCCTCATGTGTTTCTGGCTCCGTCGCAGCCACGCCACGGGCTGCAGTAACTCCCCGACTCTGAGACTCTGAGTTAGTGGAGGCAGGAGTCAGGGGAGGGGGGGGCAAATTAGATCTAAAAAGCCATCCATCTGTCCGTCCGTGTCTCTGTCCCTCTCCGTGCATCCTCCAGTCTCATTTTCCTCTCTGTCACCTGCTCCACTTCCTGCCTCCCTGGTGTGCGTTATGGTGCAACTGTAAAGCAGTGTGGTGCTCCTCTGTTACGCCCCTCTGCTCGCTCACATCAAAGGGCAGAGCCGCTTTGTGTGGATGCATATTGTGTTAAACACCTACAGGAAAACAGATCTGTTTTCTAGGCTGTTGTCAAGGTGCTTCAAGGAGTCTTACTGCAGGTAATACAATAATGGAATGACATGCTACATTTCCCACGGAGCAATTTGCTCTTATCTATGACGGGTAAGATGTAACAGCAAACTCTTCAGTTAAAACAGGAAGGGACTAGCAAGGTTAGACACATGTTGTTCGCAGGCAGTGACTCCTTTACTTTCTGGTCAATGCACGTGCCATAAGGGTGAAGGGTTAGGTCACATACAGGATGCACTGTTGTGTGTTTCTGTGCACGTAAATTCAGCGTACTTGCACGTTTAAGAGGTAGCCCACTTCGATACAGTTCTCCCTCGAGTCCCATTCCACGTCATCCTGTGATCGATTCGTAATAGCTCATTGAAGCGGGGCCAGCGGTGTCTGTTCACAGCCAAATTGGAATTCTCCACAAGATAAACTCACGTCGCTTAGAAGTGAGAGGAGCTTTCAAAGACATATTAAAGATAACAGCACGTATTACACTGTCACTTTTTTTTTTTTTGCATTATCATCACAAATGATGTGTTGTGGGATGCGACGCATATAACTCAGAAAGGCGTGCTATTTCCTTCGATCTAACATCATAGCTGGTAACATAGTTTGACATATTCTATCGGCCTCATTAAAATGCCAAAGCACAAATCAAATGCAATCACAAGATGAAGACCGTTCCAATTTAAAAGTAGAAAAAGTGCATTTTCTGAAGAGAAATAGTGTGATTTCTGAGAGCAACATAATATATATGAATGTCTGAAGTTCGCTTTAAACTGAAAACTAAACTGAAGGCAGTTTGAAAGTTCAGTTGGTGAACTGTTTAGTTTGACTACGTGAAATGAATTAAAGTGATCTGATGAGTAGGTTTGAACTGTTGTAGCAATCCTCACATAGACTAAAAAATGGTAAAAATTAGGGCTGTCAATCGATTAAAATGATTAATTGCGAATAATCGCAAATTAATCACGTTTTGTATCTGTTCAAAATGTACCTTAAAGGGAGATTTATCAAGTATTTAATACTCTTATCAACATGGGAGTGGAGAAATATGCTGCTTTATGCAAATGTATGTATATATTTATTATTGGAAATCAATTAACAACACAAAAAAATGACAGATATTGTCGAACCCTTACAGGTACTGCAGTTAGCATAAAAAATATATGCTCAAATCATAACATGGCAAACTGCAGCCCAACAGGCAACAACAGCTGTCAGTGTGTCAGTGTGCTGACTTGACTATGACTTGCCCCAAACTGCATGTGATTATCATAAAGTGGGCATGTCTGTAAAGGGGAGACTCGTGGGTACCCATAGAACCCATTTACATTCACATATCTGGAGGTCAGAGGTCAAGGGACCCCTTTGAAAATGGCCATGACTGTTTTTCCTCACCAAAATTTAGCCCAAGTTTGGAGCCTTATTGGTTGGTACAAACAGATTCCTCCGGTTTTTATAGTTTCACTCTGGATTTAACAGCCCTAGAATAAAAATAAATACTAATTACTTGGCAGCTTCTGTGTTCAGCATTTTATCTTGTCGTTGTAAAACTTTGCATCCTCCTGCTTGATTTTCAAAACACCAGTAAAGACTCTTATTTTAAAGGTGCTAAATACGGGATTGGGAGCATTTTTATCGCCACTCAACGGCTCTAAACATGGCGATGACGAGGTGCTAACAGCGCTACCAGTGTAAAAACAACGACGAGAGTACTGACAGAGCTAACAGTGTTTACCCGAGGGGGAGTCGGAGGGTGGGTGATCGGTCGGAACGGCGTTATCAGCCGTACCCGGCGTATGAGAGCAGTGCCGAGTGGCGGCCGGGAGCTAGCCAGTGGGGCTCGCTAACATGCACGAACATGCACTAAAACCATCGCCTATATATCAACAAAGCGCGCAGAAGCTCGGACACACAGAGGGTGTCTTCATTCTCTGCTCAGGTAGACATTACTCCTCTATATCTTTACATAGCGACTAGTCGTTTGCTGCTATATTAATGTTCTGGATATTGAATTTAGCACCTTTAAGTTATGAGCAGATGTGGTGACTAGATTTTTCTCCATTTACAAGCCGTGAAGATTTACGGCATAATATCACATAACATATCCTGAATAGAGACTATATTAAGGTCATAAGAATGATCTCATAAAAGAGAATCCACCTCACCATATTTACTTACAGTAGACAGCTATATGGTACATCACATATTGCATATTTGATTTGAACAGTCCGACCAGATTTGTGAGCAACAAATTCACCTCGCCCAAAGGGTGTACGACTACCACGTTTAATAATAATAATCCTGTCCCTCCACTGTGAGACACATACCATCTACATCTTTGTTTTCACTGACCCTTTGTGTTCACGGCACTCCATTTTAAAGCAGACTGAGCTGACATCCTACTTGAAACTGTTGGTCATCCTCCTCCACCCACCGCTACCGTCTCTCTCCCCACCGTGTCACTTCAGTGCGCCCCGGCGCCCACCTCTACATGAACTGTCACATCCTTCGCTGCAGTGCCACCATGTGATTGTTCACCTCCTCTTGTATGTGTCAGCTAGCAAAATAATTCCACAGGCTGTGCTCTCTCTCTCTTTCTCTCTCTCTCTCTCTCTCTCTCTCTCTCTCTTTTTTTGTCTTTTTCTTTATCTTATTTTGATATGCTTGACAGACGATGTTAGGCGAGGGTTCCCATGGTAACTGCATTTTAAACAGGCAAGCCTGATGTCTCTGTGTTAACCATCGTTAGTGGTGACACTCTCCTCTTTGGTCAAATGGAAACAAAATTGAACTGCGCTGCAGGCACAGTGTGGTGCCTGTCATTTTCCTGTCATTGTGATGAAGAGAGAAGCTATGTGTTGTTTTCTTTTGTTTTTTTTATATTTGACTGCAAATAAAAGGTCTGTAAAATTGAACAGAGGGAAGTGGAGGAATATGAGCAGGCAGAAAATGCTTTTAATGGAGGAACTGGAGAAAGATGGTTGCCCTCAATTTTATTGAGCGAGACTGTTGTGATAAAGTGGAATATAATCTTGGAGTTGGAGGGTTATGTGTTCAAGGATAAATTCTGCTCGATCGATTTATTTACATAATTCATTATCACATGAATACCAAAATTCATCCTAATTTATTCAATGCATTGTATTGTGTTCTTTATAATTAATGAAAAACCTGGACAATGTACATTTACTGGAGGCGCTACCCATACTTTGTCCTTCCTTCAGCTGAAGTCATGATGATGAAGAGGCTGCTTAAATACACAGGCGGTGAACACAATAACAGCAATACCAACATGGTGTTATGCAGTCAGTGAAATAGCCAGCACGGTCGCACGGCAAGGCGCCTGAATGACACTATAACACGCGTTGCAAAAGCGTGTAATAAGAACACCGTTCTTGCTTAAGGTGTGTCATTTGCACGCCATGTAGTCTGTAATGACAGCGATGTAAACGCATCCGCATTATTGTAATGCACCGTATGTTGGTCTCAACCAGTCTTCCCTCGCACGCCTCCAACTTGTGCAAAATGCTGCTGCTCGCTTTTTAACTAACACTTAACCAAACCTAGATAAGTGGGTTTGTTGCCCACTGCTGGTATGGCACCTTCCTACACACGTATAATATTCACGCCTCGGGGAGGCAAAACGTAACACTGACACGCTATCCTCTCATGGACAGGCGGGTCTATTACATGCTTTGGCCTGACATCTGGTAGGAAATAGCACTGCAAGAAATATTTGAAGAAATATCCAGATTCTGTCGAGGCCGTGCCGAGGAGGTGCTGCTTCCACTCTATGGTTCAGTTTTGAGGGTGTATTTTATACACTGCACACTCACTCTATAGACTGTTGTATAAAAATAAACGGTACAGTATGTAAGGTCTACACTCTGGCTTTCCCCGTCTCTGTCGCAGCATGTTCGTCAGTCTGGACTGTGTTTGTCAGCGAGTGTATCAACAGTATGTCAACACGTCTCACAATCCGTGTCACCCACACAAGTGTCTGTACAGTGACGGCTCTTAGAAGAATCCTGTTTTTGATAGAAAAAAAGAAAATCCATATAGGTTAGCCGTCCAATCATGTTCAAGTTGAGTTTGACCTTTAATGTAATGTTCCCAATGCCTTGTTACATATCCTGACATGACCCCGTCAGTAAATGGCTGTAAGACTACTTTGTGGTGCAGAATGGAGGCTGTTGGCTCTTCTACTCGTGTAAACCGATTAATATTTAAGATACTCATCTCATAAATCAAACGATGCATTCTGACAGCTCATTTTGAGAGATTTCACTGCCTGATTTGTTTTAATCAGTGAGGATTAACTCGACAATGACCTCCCCACCCCCCTCGCTCTAATAATTTTGATATGCATATTTGCCACCTTCTTTGACTGCAAGCGATAATGAAGCAGACACAGATAAGTTTGCAGTCACACAATATGTCTATTCATATCAGCTCAAGAAGCGGAACCTCAGATGTTTGCGGTGTAGAAACTATTCTAACCCCTGTAATATCCCCAGACCCTTCCCGTTAGAGAGTGCTTGTACTATGCAGGTAGCACAACTTCCTCCTGGGCTCGCTTCCTCTCGGGGAGGATGAACTTGCAGCCTCATTGGTTCGCAAGTCGTATCATCTATCTCTGTTGTGGTGTGACATGATTTGCAGCAGACTTAACACTCGTGCTACGCAATCTGCTTCCAAGACTGCTGAGTGCCAAAGGTTTGGAGGATGTGTGTGTGTATGTGGTTTCCCCCTAAACAAGGACATCTCGCCACTCCCACTTCCACCCAACCCCCACAGTCCTGTACCTGGTCTCCCAGAGCCAGCCCTCTCTGCTGCCCAGCAAGGATTGATGGACTGGCTGTATATTCCATTAGAAGGGAAGCACTGATTATAAAGCTCGATGTGGAGGGAGCGGCATGATAAAATGGCAAGGCTCATTGAGAGATGTTCAGTGATTGGCTAAAACAGTGGGTGGCTCTGGTGCATGTCAGTAGAGATACCGTAATTTAGCATACGACGTATATAGTACATGTAATACTTTTTATGTGGCAGTGAGTTCTATTGCACTAAGCAACAGCAGCTTCTTTAGACATTAATACGATTTATAGATGTTCAAGCTAGCAGTCGTGGTAACCATTACAGTCTTGGTACACTGTGCTCAATATATTGCATACATGTAGACTAAGAGTCTACAGCCATGCTAGCGACTCTGTGTGACTGTACTTAGACGCAGTGATGTTTTATGCTGACGGCAGTATGCTAACATGCTGATGTTTAGCAGGTAGGCTATAATGTTTACCATGTTTACCACAGTGGGCAACCTCGGGCTCTAAAAAGTGAAGCCGATGCGGAAGTGCCTCAAACTTGCGTTCTTTCTAACAGCCAGCAGGGGGCGACTCCTCTGGTTGCAAAAAGAAGTCTGATTGTATAGAAGTCTATGAGAAAATGAGCCTACTTCTCTCTTGATTTATTACCTCAGTAAACATTGTAAACATGAGTTTATGGTCTCAATCGCTAGTTTCAAGTCTTCTTCAATACAGCATGATGTTCATTTAGTAAATTATGGTCCCATTTAGAGTCAGATAGACCATAAAGCAGGGGGTGCTTTAGGGTGCGGCTACCTTGTGATTGACAGGTCGCTACCACGGCATTGTCCGGTCTGGGACTTGTCCGTGTTTTCGTCTCACAACTTTAACCCTTTCACAGTGTGTTTTCAGTGAATGAAAAGTAATTGTAACATTCTGGTTGCCTAAAAATGTACTTAGCTCCACTCTCGTGTCACTTCTGGTTGCAAAAAAAACAAGATTGCAACTTCCAAACGTCAGTCCACAATATGACATCACAGTGACTGTGTCCACTTTTTATATGGTTCACCATCTTGTTTAGCGTGTTGCATGCTAACATTATCACCAAACACTAAGTTTAGTTGAAGCTGACAGAAATGTCATCAGTTTTGCAGGTAGACCAAAAACCAAAGTATTGGACAAATTAAAATTCAGACCTGCAGATGAAAAGTAATTAGAATACGTCCTCCGGGCTAGACTTGTGACAATTGGCAATCGGATCGTATATCGAGGACTGAACGCATGATCAACGATTGTTTTTTCCTACGCGGATATTAACTAACTTGGTATCAGAACTAAGATGTTATAAAATCATTTCTAGAATCTGTGCCCTACTGTGCATTTAGAGATGCTCCTGGTGGAGCAGCATGTCCGTCCGCCAAGCCCCGTTAATCAGCACGTGTGACGAGTGAATTTTAAATCCTTAATTACAAACCAGTTTGCGGTCTCTTTTTCATGGATCTGACACCCCGCATCTCTGTTCTCCATATGCTTGCTCACCAAGACTTTGCTCTGCACTCCACAAGAGTAGTTATGGATATGATTTGGATTGTGATATTAAAGATAAGATAATCATTTTAAATGTAACATGATGATGTGATATCGCAGCGATCGGATCACCTATCTGTGATCTTGAGTAACCACGATTTGACGATATGAAAATAGAAACAGTGGTCCGACTCTACTCTGGGCACTATGGATGTATGGAAACACTGGATGCAATCCATCCAGTAGCTGTCAAGACATTTCACTGAACAACAACAATCTCACAGTGGTGCTAGAGGAAACGTCAAGGGATCACCAAAATCAGTGGGATTCATTCACTGCAGGAACATCAATGTGCAAAATCTCATAGCAATCCCTCCAATAGTCCGATAGATATTTCAGTCTGGACCAAAGTGGTGGACCGACCAGGCAACCCACCAACCAGTATTGCAATCCATAGAGCTGTGGCTACAAAAATGATATCATTATGGTTCAGATAAAACAAACAGTGGGGAACCTCAGCCATTAAAATCAATTGCTCTGTTTGTGCTAGTCAAAGGCACCATGGAGAGGGATTAACCTCCCAAAAAGTGCCAAAAATCCATTAGGGCCTCCAACCTGTCCAGTTAACTCCCCAGAAAACAACAAGGACACTTTTACACTTGGCACAAAATGAGGAAACCTCGATCCATATTTATCGTCGATGAGAATTATCTCTTCAAACGTCCTGAAAGCAGACAGATGGTTTGGTTGGAGCAAACTGTCTTTGTTTCTGGGTGAAAGTAATATCCCTTTAATTGTCCAAATTAGTGACTAGCCTAATTAACAGGAGTACAGTTTGGGGCATGCTCTGTTCATTTTTGTGAATGATGTAGTCTCAAAAGACGTTCGTTCAGAACGTCTCGCAAAGGAAGAACACTGCCTGGAGATCACAGTAAGCACATTATCTGTGTGCTCCTCTCTGCAGCAGATTACACATAACATCTACTACTACTGCTCAGAGGTAAACGTTACTGCGTTGCATTAAATTAATATCTTTAGGCTACAACATAGATTGCATTAAATATCAACTTATACACAAGTGGAACAATATCAGCAACAAGACGCCTTCTGTCCAAACCAACAGACGGACACTCTGCAATCTGTGCATACAACTGATTATCAATTATAAATATACAACTGATCATATTTCTCAGTGTAGCCTCATAAGAACTAACCAGAAAAGAGACAAAACTCAGACAAGTAAACAAAAATGATCAACCTTAAATAAAACGACCTACTGACACCACAGTGCCTGAAACTTATTTTAGAATCAACAGTAAAATAAATCATCTCCAAGCAGAACAACGAGGACATCTCAACAATATAAACTCAACCAGTACACCAGCCATGAAGTAGGAAGCTCATCAGGCGACATGACGGCCTCTCGTTCACTCAAACTTGTTTTGTTATTTCATGTTTTAGCTTCAAGTGAAAAACTGTGTGCAGAAAGTCTTTTCATGTTTTGCACCAACCAGGCAGAATCTTATTAAACATCCACGGCCCCGACTCGGTGAGGAAGCAACATTTCCTTGTTTATTGATTCATGGGCACAAGTTGTTGACCTGATATTTAAAGGAATACTTGAATACCAAAATGACCAATTACTCACCCTGTGTACACCCTGTAGCCACTAACACACATATTACAGCAAAGGAGAGACTGCACAGTTTATACACACACCACGTAGCGCGCACACACACAACTATGTTGCTAGGCAACAAAGTGGCTGTTGACGTTCTCAACTGGAGAGTCCAGTCAGTGTGTTGTTGTACTCACCGGTCTGATGAATGGCACCGTGAAGTCCTCCACAATCTGCTCCAGATTCAGATTCTCTACTTGTTCAATCTCAGAGCAGAATCAGAACCAGTCCTCTCAGCCTCTCTGGTCCCACTTCACTCCTGAAATTCAAAACGTTTTGAGCTGAATGAGGCTCAACCGTCACATCAGGGATTACCAGTCTCAAACAGCAGAAAGTCCTCACACATCTCACTGAAGGTAGAAGTTCCTCAGTGAATGAAGAAGTCATGGCATGTTAGCATTTAGCATGTTAGCTAGACACAGCTAGCCCCTGCTGTACAGGTCACGAACTTGGTGGTTGTGTCTCTCAGCTGCTCTCCGGTGCGTTAAATCAATCATTAATTAAGATACATGTCTTTTAACTGTGCCGAAGTACAACAGTAACGGATGCAACTTGAAATAGCTACATGTGATAAATACTAGGCTAAAAGTAAAATTACCAATTTTTAGAAACTCAAAAAAGTACACAATGTAATGACTGCAATTGTTTCTGTTTTTATAACACTTTCGTGACAAGATTAAAAGTTTAGCAATATTAAAACTATATAAAAAGAAAGAACAAGCTTGGATGAGCAAAGATTGATGATAAAACATGTTTCATAAAAGCTTTTCTGTAAAAATGAGCATTAAATGTCTTGTTATAACTCACATCCTAATCTTGTTAGCGAGGCTGCCTGAACCCTAATGTAAAAGGATTTGTAGTGAGAGCATCAGAACATTAATGTTCAGGTCATTAATGGACTTAAAATCTAACCAGCTGAACAAAATCAGTGTCTGTATTAAAGGGTCAGTTAACCCTAATTACAAAAAAACAAACAAAACATTATAAAAACCATGTTTTCCATTTCATCACTTTCCCCTCATGGTATATCTAACCATCCAGTGTCTGTGCAGCGAGATACTACACCACAAGCCTCTGAGTGGGGAAACTTTTTTGTAACTTAGGCTAACTGTCCCTTTGAGCGTCCTTGTTTTTTTATTTATTCTTATAATAAAAGCGCCTGGTTTGTATGGAAACACATATTGCATTTGGGAATAAGGTTACCAAGTGGAAACAAGTAATAATGAAATGCAGTATGGGGGCTAAAACTCTGGGGGATGTTGTGAGGAATGATTGAGAGGATGATGCTTTTTCTTACAACAACAGCAGCACAGCAGCTGTCAAGAAAAGAAGAAGAGTACAAATAGGCCTCGTCGAAGCAAGTAGGTCTCATCTACGGAGTTAAAAGCTGCACTTTGATCTAAAAGCTGTAAAATAGAGCAATCATCGGCTTCCACAGTGAGTGGGAGGCAGCTCCCCGGTTGTGTTGATGAGAGCTCAAAAAATCTCACAAAATTTTGAGAGATGTTTTTAAAACCTCAGTGGGTTATTATTTAGAAATGAATTCAGCTTTTTGACCTGAATTTGGGCGGGGTTAGAGTGGAGATTTCCTGTGATAGATGGTTTTGTTTAAAACCACTCAGCATTGTTACTGGAGATTACAGAATGGTTCGGACCTTACTGATTTTCCTCTTTTTGTGACACACTTGAAACACTTTTCTTGCTTTGATATTGTGACCAGAGGAGGTGCTGATGACATCGTGACTCCTGCTTTCGTCACCGCTTTGCTCTCACACGGTATACCAGACTTCTTTTTTTCTCCAATACCAGTGCAGTGCCTGTTCAAAACGTGTCTGTTTGAAACTGGCCTCCTGCTTGCAGCAGTCTCGAGAACCGCTCCTCAAAACAACTTTGTACTTAACACGGCACTTCCCTGGGTGCTGATTAGGGATGTTAATAATTAACCGTTTAACCGTTAACCGACGTTAGGCATTTTAACCGATTAACGCTATCGGTTAAAATGGTTAAAAGAAATGTTAATAAATAATTAAAAAGCTGAGAACTCGTCAGTTTAAGTAGAAAAGCTGGTCCACCTTAAGAGAGTCTGAGCCAGCGTTATAGATACAGGAAGTTGGCTCCCGTCTTGAGCGGAGCGAGTTGTAGCCTCGTAGCATTTATTCACTAACAAATAATAAACTGTCCACTTCCCCTCCCACCGGCCCTGTGTGTCTCTTTCACTTTTTAAACTACGTCACCACGGCACTTCCTTGGAGCGTTTACTGTTGCCGCGGATGTGTTTACATTGTAGTTAATGGAAAGCTCGGTGCCTCTCATACTGGCGCTAAAAGGGTGCCCGTGTGCGGCGGCGGTATCGGATGCTGACGGCTGTGCCGGTATTTGATGCCCTGGGAATGAGTTGGTTCGGCAGTGGAAAAGTTAATATTATGTACCCAGCATGCCGTTCGCCTTTGTAACAGTTAATAGGGGTCCTTTCTCAATAAACTAAACAGTTTGTACATGACACACTACTACTAAATATGTCCCGTAAATCTCAACCGTTTGCACTCGACGTTGCACTTCCTTGGGTCCTCATTAATACAACCGCCAAGTGTGTTGTAAAGAAAATCTAAGCACATACATGCATGCATACAGACAGACAGACAGAGACTCCTTCCATTTTAGTGAGATACTCTGGAGGAAAGGTAAATACTAGACTCTGATAGCTCATGCACAACTAGCTGACAGCATACTGTGTATGGGGAGAGAGAGGAATCCACACCTGCTCTGCTGTGACATATCTTTGAGATGCTATCTATGACAGATTTCCTCCTGCCCACCTGCTGATGAAGGATGGGCCTGTGGGCAGCTGACGCTTTCCCGAAGACGCATCAATTTTTGGGGGCCCTCTAAATTGACAGACTCTTTGTTTTTAGAGACAGCCTGAAGACAAATGGGCAGAGGCGGGCCGCGGTGAATGGTGCATCATGGGCATCGTTCTGCCCTCGATGATCAGCCATCATGTCCGTTACCATCTGGCAATTTATCTGAGCTGCCCCGCTGCAGACGATGAGTGTTTTCGGGGCGTCACGTTGTCTGCATTTCGCCTCTCCTTTAGTTGGAGAGGAGTTGACGTACTTCTTTCCTCTCCAGTGAGTGCGGTTTCAAAATCTTGCAGTTGATCCGGGCTTACATCAGGACAGCCGCGGTGCTCGGTAATGATTACTGTGTATCTGGACTGACTCTGAAATGTAGAGCGCAGGGGGAGGTCATCTCCAGAGATAGACAGACATGGCAGGGGCTGATAGAGTCCTGAATGAGCGGACTCAGTGATAGGGAAGTCTACGTGCCTCTGTGTGTGTTTAATAGAATACGGGAACTAGGCTGAATCTTGCATATCTGTGTCTTATCTTGTGCACTAGCTGATCAGCTAAACACAGCTTATCTTATTGATGCCTGCAGTGTTTTGTAACCCACTTGACTCGGCAACGCTTCTTATGGACACAAAGCATTTGATTTGAAGATACGATCTGTTTTGACAGTCAGCGATACCGTACATCACAGACGTTAGATTTATCATCTTTGCTTTTCAGCCACAAAGACAGTAAATACTTAAAAACAAGGTGCGATGTGATAAAACTGTTTGAGATGTGGAGGCTCAGTACTTTGTCGCAGAACAATACACATTTACAGACATCGCATATTTTATTGGACCATCTGTACACCCTCCTATGTTGTGACAGTCAGCCCAGGAGGTGTAAATGACTCATGGCTCCCTCCCATACTGAATGCATTGCAGTGTTTATGCAGGTAAATTTGTTAATTGTTGGTGGATCTTGTGTGCCACCCGCAGCTAAGATGATCAGGTCATGTCCTCTCTAGGTCAGGGGCACCTTCTGCAAGTTAAAGTTACACATGGTGAGACTTAAAGGTTTAAGTGTCAGTCAGTTTGTCAGTGTGCTGACTTGACTACTACTTCCAAGGCAACGCCTTTTTCAGAGCTCATCAGTAATGGATCGCTGTCGGGGTGTAAAGACCATTTCAACCAATATAACAAATAGTGTAGACTGGAGAACATCGTCAACCCTGCCTTTAACTTTGACAGCCCTAATAAAAGATTTTCTATTTCTTTACCAGGATTTCATTTCTGGCAGCGCAGAGAAGGCTTTGAAAAATGATTTAGAGCTTTATATAGGGGAAATAATACTTACAGAAAAAATATAATTGAACAGTTAACTGAATGAATGAATGAGACATTTGGTCAAATTTTCGAGGGGGTGGCCTTGGCACAAATAGACAACACTTACAAAGCTTTATTGGTTAGAACTCACACTTTTCAATTTGAGCTCAGCACACACTGATACTCAGACTCTAATTAGACTTTACAAACCATCTGTACTAATTATTTGGTTCGTGAACTGAAACAGGATATATTCCAGATAGAACATGCTGTACCGAATGATTTGGAAAGAATCCATGTACTGAACATTTGCAAAGCTTATAAATTGTTGAGACGGTCAAAGAGATGATTCACCTCAATTATGTGTGACCGTACAGTATAAGAATATTAAAGACTGGAGTAGAGGATCGACACCTGACTCAGTCAAGACTAAATCATACTGTTGAAGCTTTAAAAATACTATTAATTTGGATTACATATTGCAGGTGTTCATGTTATTGTCTCACACGAGTAGTGGAGAAGCTGGTTAACATGGAGTAGAGGTAGTAGGAGTAGCACCTGAAAACCTTCAATCTTAAAGCAGCTATAAACAATATTTCTTATAATAAGAATGGCTCAAATTCGTATAACTTTAGTTCAATAGGTTTCCAGGAGCTTTAACAGTGTAGTGAGTAGTGTTCATTCAACAGCGGTGGTAAACAGTGAGACTGGGCTACAAAGCTTCCCCTGTTGTTCTATCAATATCACATCGACTTCTGTCTCTTCATGTCTTACGCAATTAGCATCATTGGTAGTTTGGGAATGATGCGACCTTTACTTGTAAGGGCAATCGTTTTTCATCAGGACAGAAACACATTTAAAACTCACCAGACACACATACACACAGCCTACACCTACAGTGCCCACACAGTTTGAGATTAATAGACAAACAAAGAGTAAAGTAGAGAGGAAGCTGTTTATGACTCAAGCAAATGTTAAAACCTGTAGTACAGTAGGCGCCGTCACTGCTAGATCACCATCCTAATATAAGCGCTTTCCTAAATCTAGTCTGACATTGTCTTAACCCGTTCACGCAGTTATTCAAAAGCCATTTTCTTGTATATGGATAGGTTTTGATGGTGCACGCCCCCTTGGCGTCACTTTAGGTTTAGGAAACAAAACCACCATTGTTAAGTTTAGGAAAAAACGACATGGTTGGGCTTAAAACTACTACGTGAAGTAGGTGAAGATGAGAGAGGGGAGAGGATGAGGAGTCTGGAATCAGGTTCAACATGTTTGCATTTCATTGAACAGCAGGCTATTAGCCTAGAATATGTAAAAATATGTGAGCACACTAGTTTAACAGAATTAAAAATACATATTATTGTATAGTTTTCACAGAATATATCATTTTATTCATTGGTTTGTAAAATACTTATTTCTTTAGTTGAAAATTAAAACACATGCATGTGAAAAAAGAAGTATTTTTTTCATCCCTAAAGAAGATCCTGACTAGGTTGTCATCATTTATGCATGAAAGTTTTGTGCCATACACCTCTGAAGTATAAATAAAAACGTATTTCTGTCTTGTTTAAGTAAAGATAAGCCGACTCATGCAATGCAACTATTTTTGGAGGCCTTCACTCCTGCACATTGTTTTCAGAGCATCACCCACCCCGACGCTGTCATACTTCACAAAGACTCTCCTTGACGTTTGCTCTTTGAAGTTCAAGAAGCAAAAGGGGCCCCAGATGATTTTGTGGAGAAAGACCTTTAATGGGAGTCTGTTTGAAGACGGTGACGGCGTTATAGGAGCGGTGAGCGTAAGCAGCCGCAGCACTTCTCAGTCTCCCATCATCTCTTTCACACAGATGATTAGGTGTGCGGAGACCAGAACTGATGTGCAGCAGGAGTGATTGAATCACAAAGTGACCCAAATGAAAGAATTGATTGGCCTCGCGATCATGATGTGTGTGAAATGAGAGCCCTAAAGTCTCTGACACTGATCTATTAGGATTCTCCTCAAGTTTTCTTGCGATTCACTGACGCATTGTTCTGACAGCTGCTTCATAGGGGGCTGATATTTGCACTGAGTGGGGGTATTACAGCGGGCAGATCTGATTGGCTCAGGTGAGCGAGTGTTCAGGATGTTTAGCAGAGGAATGAGATCAGATTAGAGACGGATGTCAAGGTAAAAGAATGGACTTGGAATTTGAATAATCTTTATGGGGAATGGGAATGTGACGTCACCGACAGACAGTCGCCATGTTTGGAGGATAAAGGGTTAGAGCGCCATCCGCTGGCTGTTTACTGCAAGTGTCAGTAGAGCTGCTGAACTAACACAAAACACTGCACAGTGAATAAGATCCAAAAGAGGAAGTGCAGTATATATAATATACAGTCAGACACAAAGGTAGGCTAATGTTATGGGTTTCATTTTGCAACATACCGGTCGATTAAATATGCAGTATTAGCTGACGTTTTGTTACTATTCCGTTAGCATAACATTAGCTAGATTATCTTTGTGTAGTTGGCATTTGGCTTGTAGATCTGAAGGTCCTATAGCCACTCGTTTGTAAATTGGACATGGGCTTCCCAAGATTTAAATTTTTTGAATTGCTGACAGGTATAAAACTAGGGATGCTAATTTTTAAAAATGTTCTTAACTGATAACCAACCCTTGTTAACCGAATATTAACCGTTAACCGACAAGATTGGTGCACCAGCTGCGGTGCTGCGTGTAGCGTCACGGACATGCCGCCACTTTCCCAGTAAAAGTCTCCACCGCACATTTAGTTTAGTTTAGCAGGTTGTCAGCTGTGTGTCTGCACGGCGTAACTTTAGCAAGTGTCCGACAGTGTGTGTATTTGTGCTACGTTAGCAGCTGTAGCATTGCCGGTAGCTTCTTGCTCGCCGCCGCCGCACACATACTATCTGTCAGTGCGCCGACAATTGAACGGGTGTCCGACAGACCGTGTGTGTGTGGTGGCGGTGAGTGTGGGGTTGTTGGTGGCGTTATAGCTGTGAACATAGCAGTGTGTGTACAGTTTATTTGTTGGTGAATAAATGCTACAACTCTTCCGCTCTGCACCGCTCAAGTGAGCTCGAGCCAACTTCCTGTATCCTGCCACTCCGGTTGCGCCTCCATGCATTGGTATCTGATACCTAGAGACATTTACCAAACCACCCAAGTGGTTATGGGTTGACTGGGGACCATGAATGTCAGTACAAAAGTCCATCTAATAGTTGTTGAGATATTTTATTCCAGACCAAAGTGGTAGACGGCTGGCCAACTGGCAGACATTGCCATTATACAGTAGAGCCATGCTGCTTTTATCACTTTCTAATCATGATTTTGCTGGAAAAATTCATTTGGAAAACAGAATTCTCTTGCACCGATTCAATCATTTCCCAACTCTAATGAAATGTGCTGCATAAATAAAGTTTCATTATTGTTCATATTGAATCTGACTTCAACTCATGACTTTGAGATATTTTTGGACTAGCAGGCGGACGTCACTGACGAGTCACCTGAACATGTTCACTCCTCGGTGAGCTCCGTGCGGTGATAAAGTTTAGTTTCACAGCTTCTCTGCCTCTTCGGTACAGTATAGATGCATTCATGTAAATTGGCTGCTTCCCTTGTCTGACTTTGTCATCGTCTCATTGCATAAACATGAGTCGTATGAGACGATTAACACAAACCTGTTTCGTAAAAAATATATCATTCTGGCTTCATTTTCAGCACTTTAACGTGAAACACTACAAAAAGTTATTGTTGGTGCATATAATATACAGTCATAATGAGAATATCTTTTGAAATCAGTTATGTTATTATTCATTAATTAGATTAATCAAACAACCCGCAGGCCCCTTCAAAGTTGTGGAGGAACAGTGCACGGTGAGCGTGACATCTGCAGCCTTCCTGTTGCCAGCCTGCTCTCCTCTTTGATGCGGCTTCATTATGCAGAGGGAGGCTGACCTAAACACAGAGATGTACTCAGACAGCTGGTCCAGGGGAAAAAAAAACTTAATTAATGCTTCTTCTTTGGGGAAAGATACTACCATATCTTTTCCTGGTTTACAACCACTTCACTGGCCGTTTATTAAACCAAATTAAGCTTCTGTTTTTCTCCTCCCTAATGACAGTTTTCCCTGGAAGCTTTGTAGTTTTTATCAGAGCTTCCCGTGTCCTCCTCCTCGCTAATCCCTTCCTCTCATTAACCTCCCGCCTTATTTTAATGCTGTTTTCACATATTTTACATTCAGACTTCAAGGATTGTATTACAAACATCTTCACAGTGTGTGTGATAAGGTGCACATTTAGAGCAGCTGATATTTTCTCATGTTCAAAACAACAATTTTAAAGTGTGGTTTACTATTAGATGCTTTTGAAGTGAAAATTTTACACTTCATAGGTAGTCATTAATGAAGTTTTAAACAATATTACTCATGCCTTAGGCTGGCACATTTCCTGGAGTTACTTAGGAAGAAAGTGTTACATTATACAGCAGAGTCTGCACTTCTTGCCCACAACCTTTTCTCTTGAGGCTGAACAATGGGGGAATCTAAGATAAACTATATACTCGAGGAAAGGGACAACCTCATAACTTGGCAATCACCACCTTATATTTTTGGCCGGGAAAAAGAAGCACACATAAAACTCTGAACCACAGAAATAGAATATAGGAGTAGAACGGACATTCCCATTCAAATCAACGGTCAGCTCGGCGGCCAGTTTTATGTATACCGTAGTCAGAGCAACCGTTGTATCTGGCTGACTTCCACATAAACCAAACTAACTTGCAGCAAGTGGCGAACTCACTGAAGTGCAGTTTTACACTAACACCGAATAAACAAGCAGTGGAGTAGTAACGTTACGAGGCACACAGAAAATGTAAATGAGTCAAATTGAACAACTTAATGCTTCATGCCACAGCGGATGAAAGCACATTGTTATCGCCAGATGAGGGACAACTTTGTTGGCTCGTTTTCTGCAAGCAGTGTGACCAAAGAGTATAGAAGCAAAGAGAGGAAACTCCGGTGTATTTTTTGACAACAGCCGCTGCCACCATTTTGGACTGAAAACACTTATTTGTAATATTTTATTGTTCAACACAGGCCATTTCAGTAGAATATGACAATATAATATATATGATTTTGTTTTACTTTTGTATGGCACTTTTTAGGCGGACAATTTACTGGCGTCCAAAATGGCGGAAGCGTATCTTTGCTGCTGGGCGCTCATGTTGCAATGGAACAAACGAACAATTGACTTTCACTTCTTGGCAATATACGTTCTTTGGTGTGGCACTGAGCATGGTGGAATTAGCAAGCTAGCTAGCTAGCGGACAGCTGGCTGGTTATCTCTTGGGCTGGTTACGCCAGGCTTTGGTGCTGCACTGATTACAGAAAAACAAGCCGAACAGCAAACTGGTGTTCAGCGGCAGCGCCGGGTCTAAACGGTCCCTATGCCTGGGGACAAGCCACCGTACCTAGCTAACTAACCAGCCAGCTGTCTCTGGGAGCTGCGTCCGTTCCCTTCCCAGTGAGCTCAAGCCCCCAGGAAGAGCGCCAGGCTTTGAAGCAAATTTTTGTATTGGCCAAACGGCGGTACTACAACTTCTGTGTCCGTCACGTGATGCCATTGGGCACAAAAATACTTTTTCCCATAGACTTACATTGGGAAAGAGGCGTCCGTAAATCAGTGGATAATTTTTTTTGAGGTAGATCAACTTCCCAGTACGAACACTTGAATAGCCCTTATTTAAATCATTAGGTCCTAAAAGTTGTAAAATGCATTTTTCTTCCTGGGCTGGAGCGAAGGTGGAGTTAAAGAAAACGCTACTGCGCCTGCTTTACGGGCCCGATGGATGCGGAGGGTCACTGGATAATCCGGGTACTTCATCACTCGGAAGTCGTGCCATTTTGGCTTCTTGCGCCACTGAGCAACTCTCATAAAAATTAATGGGAGCCCGCCTCCAATGCTGTATCCAGTTCGCTTTATACATTCATGGACGGGCTGCGACCACACGCTTTACGACCCGAACAACAATCTCCATTTTCTTCTGTACTAGTCAAAATGACCACAGCAAACTGTTCAATGCCCCTTCTACTCCTATTTCATTTCTATACTCTGAACCCTTACCGACTAATCACAATCCAGTCTCTCTCTCTCAAAAATGGCTTACGTGTAGAACTTAATCACCCTGTAATTCAGAAAAAAAAAATCCCATGTCATGTTGGAAAATTTCAGCTGACATATAAGGAATGTTAAACCTGCGACCCCCGTGCTCGCTTCTCAAACTAAAGCTACAGATTGACTCTGGACTTTATCTCGGATAACACGTTCTCTGAGCGGCAGTTCTTCATCTGAATATCAGCTATTGTACTGCGTGTCACCCAGAGAAAGAGCAAAGGGCAGCAGTCCAGCTCACCCGAATAACCCAGAATTGTCTCGCTCTCTCCTTTCCCTGGAGTCTCTCTCCTCATAACCTCTACCTTTTATTCTTTCCTTCCTCCTGTCTCCTCCTCAGATTGTTATCACGTTCTCCGTGCCCTCTCCTTCCTTGTCGTCTCACACTTCTCTCCCTCTCTCTCTCTCTCTACCTCGCTGTCTGCTGTCTTGTGCCGTGCCGCAGGGCTCTCTGGCTGATGTAATTTATGCTATCTCCTTTGCTAGTGTGAGAGAAGAGCGTCCTGAAGCCAACACTCTTCATGCAGAGTGCTCCTGTGGGAGGCTGTGAGCCAGCACCGACTGAGCTCCCCTCTCTCTCTCTTTCACCGTCTCCACATGCACAATGCAATGACCGTGCATGTGGAGAAGACACTCAATCTGCATGGCAGTACAGGATAATTACAGATACCACATAGCAGCTGTCAGCTGCAAAGACAAATTGTATGTGATGTCACGACGCAGGTATCTGTATCTGTGGCCAGTCATTACACCGAAATGTCAGTTCTAAAGGAATATTTCACCCACAAAATGATCATTTGTATATCGATTACTCAGCCCGTGTTACCTTCAATTCTTGAAGAAAATTTTGCTTTTCTCGCACAACTCCACGGAGAACGAAGGCTCAATGAACAGAGAAAAGTCTTGATGAATTGAAGTTAATGGAGGCTGCGTTTTAAGGTGCAGTGTGTAGGATTTGGCGGCATCTAGTGGTGTGGTTGCAGATTGCAACCAACTGAGTAGCCCTCCGCTCACTCCTCCCTTTTCTGCGGTAATGTGAGCCGCCGAGTGCAAAACTCGCTCAGAGGCCATCCTTACCGTAACAATACTACTTTAGGAGCAACGGAAGTCAGACGGCGGCTGGCTTTACCACGGTTTTGCACTCTGCGGCTCACGTTACCGCAGTTTCACAAGCGTGTCAGAGAACTACGGTGACCTTCAGTTAATGTAAAAACATGAAAGTCTCTCTCTAGAGAGCCAGTGATTAGTTTGTCCGTTCTGAGCTACTGTAGAAACATGGCGGAGCAACATGGCGGACCATGAAGAGGACCCGCTCCCTGTGTAGATATGAATGGCTCATTCTAAGCTAACGAAAACACAACGATTCTTAGTTTCAGGTGATTATACACTACTGAAAACATAGTTATGAATATTATATTCCATTTCTGCCAATGGATCCCCTGAAATGTTACACACTGTTCCTTTAACAACAGCAAAACTATATCAAAACATCAAACACATGCATCTTCACTAAAACCTTACTATTAAAAACACTTCCGCATAAACAGTCTCACTCTTGCGCAGACACTACTACTCGTCCGTGCAAGTCTTTTAAATCGTAAGGTTTTAGCAAAAATACATGGGGAAGTACTGAGCATACGACTGGATAAATGAGGCTTGGATTATACTGTATGAGTTGTGTGAGAGTGCAAATGAATGTTTTTATGTAGTTTTGCTGTCGTAAACACAACCTCCATTTACTTCAATTCATCAACACTTTACTCCGTTTTTTATTCGTTTGATCCGTTCGCCATTGATGCATAAGAGAAAAACAAAGTTTTCTTCAAGAATTCAAGGTAACAGGTGGTGAGTAACTGATATACAGTATACTGTAAATGGTCATTTTGTGGGTGAAGTATTCCTTTAAGTGAAGATATCGTATGCTGTGTACAGATGGGAAAGTGTTTTGGTCACGTCCATCAGGAATCCATCGTTAGATTGGATTTACGGCAGCAGTAAATACTCAACACTGGGTTTTTCTGTAACGGGAAAGTAGATGTTGATTGAATATGTTTATGTGTGTTGCAGGACTGCAATCCATTTCTATGACAACAGAGACGGCTTTGGCTGGGGAACTGAAGAGCGCAATGGAGGGTGACGCCATGAGGACCAATCAGGTGGGAGCGCCGTGGAACTCACAGCAGCTGTAGATCATTTTACTCAAGCCTTTCAATCACTCAGGGGCCTTCCGGCATGTTTGATATGCAAGGCGGCGAGCTCCCTCTGCCTGTGCCAGCAACTTAACATCCTAACATCTTAGAGCAGCAGCTCACACTACATCATGCATTTGATGATTGCCTCACATGATCAAAGATTTGGGATTTAAATCACTTTGAAAGACAAGTACATAATGCCCCATGAGACTTGAGAATTCAGATATTTAAATGAAAGACAAAGTAGGGCGATTTGAAGCTCACACACTTAGAGGAAGGATTTTCTCTCTCTCCCAGGTTCCAGAGGACCAGGGGGACAATGATGATAGCTCAGAGAAGACCCCCAGCAAAGCCTCCAAATCCCCCCAGAAAACTAACAAGCGGCCCAAGACCGTCCCCGTCAAAGTCACTCTACTGGACGGCTCAGACTACGAGGCTGGAGTTGAGGTATGCTAATCACTTTTCATCATCAGGGATGGAGCAAATGGCTCATCGATCCATGTAAAAACATGACTATGATTATGTGTTTTAAAATTATTAGAGGTCTTCTGCTTTACTAAAGAGCATCAGATATGAAGATATGTGTGGATCGACAAGGAGACTGTTGCATTCATCAAATTAACACATGAAACAAACTGAAATACCGCATTCCTATCATGTTTTGTTTTTGCTCGTTAGAGGTTTGACTTACGCTCTTTAATCATGTGATCATTGCGCCCCCTTCTTCTACATTAGTTTAATGCTACACAAGTGGAAAAATTAGCGCACCAATTGTTTGTCTTGACCAAGCGTTAACCTCCGGTTGTGAGGAATGAAGCCAACGTAGAATTGCGAAAAAACTGCAGTTCATCAAATGGCCACTTGAGGCTCCAAAAGTCCCCAAACTTTACAGCAGAAATAAACATCTTTACAGCCTGATACAAAAAACTGTTTTGGTCACCAATCAGCTCAGGGTGAACTTTTACATAATTCACCCATTTAAATTCTATCAATTGAGGGCGTGGCCGCTTTGAGTGACAGGTGGGTGGCGTCTCAGGTCGCTAGCTGCTAGCTGTCTGTTCTGCTGCGTCACCCGGCCCGCTTCAGCTCCACCCACGATCCACCTCTTTACCCATTTTTGGATTAGTCGGGAGTTAGGCTGTCGTCACTGTAAAGTTGGCGACGGCTGGAGCCAAATACTTTTAGCTTCACAACAGCTCTTCAGAAACCTGTGGGTGACATCACAAAGACTACATCCATATTTTATACAATTTATGGTTGGGCCTCCTTCTACATTACTTTGAAGGTGCAGTGTGTAGGATCTGGCAGGATCTAGCGGTGAGAACTGAAACTTCTCCCGTGTGCCAAGCATGTAGGAGAACTACTGTGACCGATGTGAAAACGCGAATGGTCCTCTCGAGAGCCAGTGTTTGGTATGTCCGGTCTGGGCTATTGTAGAAACATGGAGGTGCAACATGGCGTCCGGCTCCATGAAGAGGACCCACTCGGCTCATTCTAACGAAAACATTATTATTATCAGGTGATTATATACCAAAGAACACATACTTATTAATATTATATAATAGTCAAATATTAGCACACCAACTGCTTATCTTAATGTATCCAGCTTCTAATATTCTCATAAAGTAGTGAATGGAAATGCTTTTTTTTGCAAATGTCTGGAAATTTGGTTAGAAGTTGCTCCACATATGGATGGAAACTTGACTACTTTCACTTTTACCTCCAGATAAAATGGTTTACATAATCTGGCTAAAGTGTTCACTTGTAACCCTGATCCAGAACTGTATACTATATATACTATACTAGACTTCATGGTCTTGCTGACAGTCACAGATCCGCTCATCAAATTTGTTCCGGGAATAATGTTGATACAGAATGGTAGGATATCTTCCTCAGTGACCTATAAGCTGTGGAAAAACACATCAGGATTCAATTCTGCAAACATGCAGAAACATAATTAGAAATGATAATTCGAAAATGTTGTTTTATATTAATACACAGTTTGGCTGTTTCTCCACGCTAAAATGCACACAGGTCTAAATTTCATATCTCGCTGTGCAGGGTGACAGCATTTTAGGAAGCCGGTGTACATTTGAACAAGAGCCCTTGACTCAGCACACCGCGGTACACCTCAGTGAGACTCAGTCTCCCTCGGTAATACATGCTACTGAGTCAGGAAATGCAGCTCTGTTGCTATTCTCACCGAGAGGGCGAATGACGGGTGGAGCGAGGTAACACAAGCTCTGCATTGTGGGGGATGGAAGGCTCGGATGAGCAATCTCCGGCTTCCATGAATCGTGACTCTGTAGCCTTTTGTGTTTGTAAACAGGCGGGCGTTGCTCTCGGTTTATTTGAATCTCACAGTACATCACGATCGAACGCTGCAGAGAATGAATCTGGAGTGAAACGACTGATGAGGTAGAGCGAGAGGTGTCAAAGGGGGTGTTCCACATCCTGGCCGGGACTTACAGAGCTGAATCCCATTAAAAACCAGCGCTGGAACCCCATTGGCTGCCGCTGATGATGGAGTGTGATGTGTGACGGGAATGATCTTGTTGGCTCAACCTCATTCATGTCACTTTATTCCCTTTATGGCTTACTGCCTCTCACGTGACCTCACATATTTTACTTACGAGTGCCTGACCGAGGCATCACACACACACTCTCCTTCAACTCAACCCCCCATCCTCCCTCTGTCTTGGTTACGTGCATACACACACACACACATTTCTTCATGTCAGCTGGGCAGTGACACTAGAGGTATTGGGCTTTGACAGGAAATCCATACAGGTGACAGATGAGTGCTCTTATGTTTGACCGGGGAGAAAATAGAATGGGAGATGGGAAGAGGAGGAGGAAAAGATGAAGAGAGTGGGGGAGGAGGAGGTGGAGAGAAAGATGGAGAGGAGGTAGCGCTTGCTTGTGTACTGTAGTATGTATGCGAGTGTGTATATCACTGTGTGTGCAATAGGGAAAAAAAGGCAAGCGGGGACACAATGATGAATGTAGTGGAATCGCTGCTTTAATGACAGTCATGATGTCCACTGAGCGAGCGTACCCTGATGATAAAAACACAGAGAAGCAGCCTGAGCCTCCTATTGATGCTTGGCTCACGACATTACATATTGATCGAGCTCAGTGCATTTGTCCAGTCCTTAACCTAAAGCCATACCGTTAAAATAACTGCTTACAGTACTTCAAAGCCTTCAATCTTACAAACTCTAGCTATTACTATTTCCCCCAAACATCTTCAATGAAACATCTGGCTTTTTAAACAACATCCCGAGGAGACCATTGTATCCGTATCTTAACTACTTAAACTTTGGCTGAACGGGATTTTCTCTGCAGGTCCTTAAAATGCTGATGTTCATTTCCACAGTTCAGTCGTTTCTGCTGGTTAGCCACACGGCCGTGCGAGTTTATGAGAGAGGCAGGGCGGTTTAGGGTCTGCAAAGCATTCAGAGCTCAGCTGCTGATGCTGACCAGCCAGGCTATTTTAGGAGCACCTTATTCACACAGTGATGGAAATAATAAAATATAACTGCCTGTACTGGCACTGTTTAAATGTGATTCTTTTTCACATTTGCAGCCTCAATTGTAAAACAAACCTGTAATATCTCTGACCAAAACCAAATTATTTCTGTAGCTTTTCTCCTGGGATGCAGCATAGACTGTATTTAAAGATGGATGACATGACTGCGCCCCAAAAAATGAAACCAAAATATCTCGATCCCCCTGGTGGCTGGCTGCAGTATAGTTCATAAATCCCGCGCCCTTAATGTTAGTGGATGGAACATGGGCCAAACTAAAAAATCAAAGTATACGTCAAATACATTTTTCCCAAAGATGGTTTCTGTTGGTTTAGGTAGTTCTTATCACGCTGATGTTTGTTCAAGTGTTCATTTTTCTGATAAGTTTGGTTTTAATTAGTTATCTGATGCTATAAAAAGGGGGTGAGACGTCATAATTGAAAGCTGTGATTGACAGCTGCTCTGAGGGAAGTGGTCGTGGAACCGGAGGCTCGGGAATTGTACGAGAGAGATGTAACTTCAACTTTCCATAACCGTAACCTGTCTGTGTAATAGAACATGTATCAATTTCATCATAAATGTAGTTATAGAGATATTAACGTTAGTTGTTGTGTCCTTTTAGCCAAGCAGCTACCGTGGTGCTAACGTAGCAGCTAGGTGGCTCACGCTAGCGAGCTGCGACCGTACTCGGCTTGTGATTGGCTCGGTGTGTGGGACTTCGTATCCCGTGTAAAACCAACAATGTGTAGTTGTCTTTGTGTAGATATTTTAACCCAAAACACAATGTTTTTCCCTAAACTTATCTAAGTGTTTTTCTTTTGCCTAAACCTGAAGAAGTTGTAGTTTTATTAGCTAAACCTAAAGAAGTTGTAGTTTTGTTGCCTAAACCTAAAGTTGTAGTTTTATTGCAAAAACCTAAAAAAGTTGTAGTTTTGTTGTTTAAACCTAATGAAAATGTAGTTTTATTACCTTAACCTAAAGAAGTTGTAGTTGTGTTGCCTAAACCTAAAGAAGTTGTAGTTTTATTGCCAAAACCTAAAGAAGTTGTAGTTTTGTTGTTTAAACCTAATGAAAATGTAGTTTTATTACCTTAACCTAAAGAAGTTGTAGTTTTGTTGCCTAAATCTAAAGAAGTTGTAGTTTTGTTGCTCAAATCTAAAGAAGTTGTAGTTTTGTTGCCTAAACCTCTGGAAGCCTTTTTGTTCGTGTTCAAAACGTTTCATTCAGTTTTACAACATGTTAGAACGTGTTGCTTTCACTTTTACAACGTAGTAGGTCCCTAATGACCCACATATGTGGTGCTTATAGCAACTGATAACGCCTATTTAATTGCCTGATAACAGTCGAATCGGGTGCAATAATCATGCAGTAAAAAGTAGGACAACAGATACATCTACTGTATGTATGCACAGGATAAAAACAGGATTAAACCTGCAGTCCAGAGTGCTCAACATTCTTACATTCAAAGTGCCTCCAGAGAGAAAAACCACCAGCTCCATAAATGTGAAGTTCATGTGATCGTGTGGTTAACGAGTTAAAGCCAAATAAAAGATTCATGACACTGGGACCAAGCTCAGCCCCTTTAAAGAATGACTTTATCTACTCTTATCTCTTTATCTACAGTATATTCTGCATAATTTCTTCCCATTTTAATAGCACCCACTGAACATGTTTCCCTGCAGCATCGCTCTCTCGGTGTGCACAGCCAGCTGCAGTGAAGTCTCTTTCTAAAGAGAACGTCAATGGATGGTTGCCAACACTGGAGCGCAACCTGCCTTTCTTATACACTGCTCCACATCCTAAGAATCAGCTGTGCTTTGAGCGAAAGGGACTTTTCAAATTTACATATAAACAAGTTAACTGCTTTTATTGTTTAGGAACTTTAGAGCAAATTTAATATATTTTTGAGGCATTTTTCCCAAGTGGTCATGAGCCAAACTCGGTGAACGAGTCATTAAAGCTTTTAATGAAATTACTCCGGAATCAGAATATATTTGTGTCTCTTAAATCCTGCTCCTTAAATGTTTATTGCTTTCACATGTTTTTCCAGCACGGTAGCCTTGGATGTGATGCAGCTTAATGTAGCCAGTGTGAAGTACAGCACTTCACGGTTTGTTTACTTCGACTGAAATGTGCTTTTAAAAAAAATGAAATCACGGCAAGGACTGAAAGTCGGGATGTCTCGGCCTCTGCTGCTTTAATTTTGACCATTTGTTTCACTTAATAACTGTAAAGTTTGAGCACTGTATGGAACAAAGCTGTGATATTTGCATTGCATAATGGAAGCCTCACCGACTCAGGCTAATTTGACCATCTCTACAGTTTTTCTCCGGTTATTTGGTCCCTCAGTGCTATCCCTCCGCTTGCATTAGTAAAAGTGACTAAGTTCAATAGATTTACTTTCTCCTTGGCCAGCCATTAACCCATTCACACACACACACACACACACACACACACACACACCGTCTCTCCTCATCTTGTTTGCATGGGTGAGGCGATCGGCAAAATGGATTTCTAGGATTACACCAAATGGCTGCTAACACAATCAGAACTAGCTAAAGAAATGTGATTGGAGCCAATTGGAGCGACAACGAAATCTCATCAGCAGCTTCTGAATTGGTCGCCATGC
Source organism: Sebastes umbrosus (assembly GCF_015220745.1). NCBI lineage: Eukaryota > Metazoa > Chordata > Actinopteri > Perciformes > Sebastidae > Sebastes > Sebastes umbrosus. The sequence continues at coordinate 32,447,790 of NC_051274.1, read as the reverse complement.
TTGGGGGACCACCTGAGATGTGTGTTACAATTTCATTTCGTAAGAAAATCGAATATATGCGCGCCGCTCCCCCCCCCACCCAAAAAAAAAAAAATCACTGACTGCAGCCTCTGCCTGTTAATCAGCATTATTCTCTGCACTGCTTCGCCCGTGGCAGCCTCAGTGCAGCACGATATAAATTATTATTAATTTGATTGAGAGACAGATCACTTTATAATGGTAAATTCATTAAGTCTATCTTACATATTTAAAAAGGTGTTCTGGCTGCACTGCTGGCTTTTCCTGCAAGAGCTGAACAAAGACGTGCGCCAGCCTTGTAGTAACCAGAGAGAGAGAAAGTGAGAGGGCACACGCACATACAGAAGGGACCTATTACTTCTGTTTCCATGGTAACAGCTGCTTGGTTGCTTTGTCGCCATAGGAGACAGGTTTCCCTAGGAGATGAATCTGTCGTGTGTGTGTTCCTGTGTGTGTGTGTGCGTGTGTCTGTGGAGATAGCGTTTTGCCAAGGCCGTCTGTGCATCCCACAGAGGCCTCGTTTTCAGCCCTGAAAGGCTGGATAGAAAATAGGTGTGGTCTGTTGAAACGCCACTGATGCATTTCCTCCCCTTATATAGGCATACAGAGAGTAGCTCCTCCTGCTCGACGGGGGAGAGGACAGACTGGAAGCTTCTATCAGACCACAGTCGGGGAGGATTTTTATGTCACTGATTTTTTTTTTTGTTACTCCTTTGTGTGATATTATTATCTAATAAAATAAGATTCAGCTACTATTTTACTACATAACCAACCGTAATGAATACAATATCTACATAGAATAAACAGTTTTACAAATCTTTTGTTCTCCCAAGGTTGCATTTTGCGAATGCTGTAGATGTAGACAGGAAAGATGAGGAGAGAAGGACGGCTATGACATGCAACAAAGGTTCACCGGCTGGTAGCGAACCAGGGACGTTGCAGTTATACTGTCTGGGTCTTAAACCTGCAGTAGGCAGAATGTTTTTGGCATCATTGGGAAAATTCCATAATAACCTTTCAGCATATTGTAATTCAAGTGTTCTGAGAGATAACTAGACTTCTGCACCTCCTCATGGCTCTGTTTTCAGGCTTTAGAAAATCTACACCGTGACGGGAGACTTTCACCAATCACTTGTCATTCAACGGAAGAAGCTGTCAATCACTCGTGAACTCTGATTAAAACGGTCAAACTAGGCAACACAGATCAAATATGAATCAATATTCTGTTACTGTAATGCCTATTTCTCTCCTCAAATGTTTTTAGAAACATCTTGCAGTTTACTGTTTAGCTGTAAAATTAGAAAGTTTGCTCCGGCTGGTGGGCGGTGCTTGGTATTTCCTCAACCTGATCTCAACATGTCTGCCGGGTCACAAACTTCCCGCTATTAGAATGCATTGATTTTCAAGGTACAATGTTCATTATCATATTTATCATTCTACAACACAGGGTTATATAACTAAATGCTACAGTTGTAGTCCCTTTATGCTACTCACAACAAGAGTCACACTCAACCCAGGACACATCGCTCAGTCCTGACACCTCCCACCATCACACTCTTCTTCACTCAATGCATTGAGCAAGTCTAAGGTCAGATGTGCAATCATAAATCTCTTCCTCCTGTCCATAGTGAAGGTTAGCCTATGACTTATGATGCAGCTCTATCACGCACAGTAGTAGACAAAAGGCGTTGCATTCTCTACCCGCTGGAGGTATAAAATGCCATTTTTTTTAATCTGGCTTTATCTTGACAGTTAATAACAATAGAGGGTGTTAAATAACACACTCTAGGAAAAGTCAAAGATTGGGGGACTTACATTATATTTTTATTATAATACAAAGTTACATACAATTGAAAAACAGACACAGGTAAATTTTTCCCTGTTGCCAGTTCCACTATAGGCCAGCAGACGCTTCGCAAACTTACTTATCTTTATTTAATTGCATTATTACACTCTGTCCTCTTCTTTTACAGTACGTGATGTTCATACAACCTGAACCTGCACTGTGCCACCTGCCCACTCGCTGTGTGTTCTTATAATATGTTCTTGTGCATGTGTGTGTGTGTAACAGAAATTTGCCAAGGGCCAGACCCTGCTGGACATGGTGTGTGGCCATCTGAACCTGCTGGAGAGGGACTACTTTGGCCTGACTTTCCAGGACACGGACAACGCCAAGGTCAGACACTGACACACAGAGACACACACATACACACACACACTCATTAAGATATCTTACTTGAGGAAGTTGAATATCTTCATTATAAGATCTGTAACTGAACCTCTGTCGCTCGAGGGAAATTTTGTCCCCGATTAGAAACTATACCCTGAATCAGCTGGTGTGAAGTCCAAAATTATTTTCCAAATAGTAGGAGAGACCTCACACATACACACAGATGAGGTGCATGCATGCACTGGGTGTTTAGTACGTGAAGTTCTTACCTATAAAATAAAATCTGTCATGTGGACACATTGCTGTTTATCTACTTTAAAGCTACATTTTTACGAACCCTCAGAATTCGAACCTGTGGTTTACTGAATAGTACTCTGGCACAAAATGGGACTGTAGAGCATGCGTCTTTATTTGTTAACGATGTTTTTCTTGATCCATTGTGGTTTGCAAGCAGCACGCTATTTTATTGTGTAAAGTACAATAGACTTTAGTTCAGAAGCTCTTCTGTTCTGGGATTATTATTGATATTATGTGGGTGGTCATTTAGTTCCTTCTCTGGTGGAAATCTTTGTAGAGTCCAACGCCAAATATATGTGTTGACAATGAATTTCTTTAAACCTGCTTTTAATAGATTTTTGGGTCGGATTTTGTCACTGACTTCAGAGCAAATGTCAAGCAGCCTTTCAGCCGAGCAGCCCATTTAACCAGACTGTTTTCCCAGGTGTTATGAAGCGGCGAGTCCCCCGGTTGCCCTTTTAACCGTACTTAACCACATACAGCCTGAGAGTGGCATACATGGCCTTTAACCTTTTGAAATGTGATTAGACAGTATGGCCTTTTAAAAAATGGTGCACAGCGCTACAGAGCACCATGAAAGCTTGAGTGACATTAAGCGCAGAGAGTTGGACTCAACTGGCATTTATAGCCCCAATATTGATGCTTTCAGTGTTTATAAAGCCTTCATCCGTTTTCTTGTAGTATGAATATATTTGGCTTTCAACTAGGGAACAGATATAAAAAGGGAAGAGCAGCCAGTGATGTACAGTTCTTAAAAGGGCTCTGAAAAATGTGAATATGGATCATTTTGCTGAGGTTGAATTTCTCAAAGGGACTGTCTCTTTCTTTCTTTATCAGCATTGGTTGGATCCCTCCAAAGAGATTAAGAAGCAAATTCGGGGTAAGTTCAGCACACACACGCACACACAGTCCAACAAATCCACACGGATATAGCAGTCCTTCACAAAAAAGAACCTTTCTGGTGGTTTGTCCACAGTTGGTTCCTGGATCTTTGGATTTTCTGTCAAGTTCTACCCTCCAGACCCGTCTGTGCTCATTGAAGACATCACCAGGTAGGTGTGAAAACAACAACAACACCAGCACAACTCACAATTGTCTGAAGCTAATATGTTGAATTGCCTTGAGGATATTTTTTGTTTTGGCAGGATTTATAGAGAGAACATGTTGCCTTTGGAGGCAATTGTGAAACTGTGAAAACTCTGCAGATACAGACACCACCACACACTTCTAGTGATGATTGATAGGGATTACTTATTACTTATTACTTATAAAAAATGCCAGGAAGAAACAGTGTCACTAGTGACAAATCTATATAGGAAGTACACACTATTGTACTTTATTACACGGCTTCGTTGAATACTCGATTCTGATTGGTCAATCACAGCGTTCTGCGGTCTGTAATTTCTTTAATGCAGACCGTTGCTATGGGCATAGTTCTGATGTCGGACTCTGGCAGACTGTTTTTGTGTCAAAATATTGATTTCTTAAGTAAGTAGCCGTGTAATAAGCGGGATAATGTACAGCTAGCGGGTCATTGTTGTGAAAGAATCCCCTTCAGGACACCTCTCATCGCCCTGAAGGGGATTCTTTCACAACAATGACCCGCTAGCTGTACATTATCCCTTACATAACACACAACATTGTACTTAATCTAGTAAACATACACACTGGAGTCCACAAGAGTAACGGTTATCCCAGCAGTAAATTAGCTAACAGTTACTTAGCCTAAAATGTTGTATTAGAAACATATTAGCCACAGACAACTAAGCTAATGGCTAACTCATAGACTGTATATAAAAAGTGGATGGTTGGTTTGTGGACTGCCATTTTGAAGCCTCGAGTTTGGCATTTTGGCCGTCGCCATCCTGGCTTTTTGCAACCAGAAGTGACACGAGAGGGTGGAGCTAAGTACAAACGAACGCTGAATAAGACATTCTAGGTGACCAACAAGGTTATAATTAACTGTCATGAACTGAAAACACTCTTTGAAATGGTTAAAGTTGTAAGACGAAAACACAGACAACTCCCAGACCGGACAACGCCGTGGTAGCGACCAGTCAATCACAAAATAGCCACGCCCTAAATCATCCCCTGCTTTATGGTCTATTTGACTCTAAATGGGACCATAACTTACTAAATGAACATCATGCTGTATTGAAGAAGACTTGAAACTAGAGATTGAGACCATAAACTCATGTTTACAATGTTTACTGAGGTAATAAATCAAGTGAGACGTAGGCTCATTTTCTCATAGACTTCTACACAATCAGACTTCTTTTTGCAACCAGAGGAGTCGCCCCCTGCTGGCTGTTAGAAAGAATGCAAGTTTAATGTACTTCTGCAATGGTTTCACTTTTTAGACCCCAGAATTGCCCACTGGGCTAGCTTAGCTAGCAGTCTACAGAATGCAGAAAAACAAAATTAAAAATCCCAAAACAGCCATCATAAAAAGAGTGCCTACAGATACTGTAATTCTTCAACAAGTGCATTTGGGAAGTAGATAAACAATGCCTGTCAAAATGCATGCATTCATTTTTGACAAGAGGCTGATTGTCAGTTAAAATTTAACTGCTATAAATACTGTGCCAGTGGCGGTTGCTCCTAGCAACAGAATAATCAACTGCTGGTGGCAGAACAAGCCTTGATCATAAGACATTTTTGTTGTTGTTGTTGAGTGTCTTGTTAGCACTATGTGCTGGACACCATGTGGTGCAGGACACCGAAATAACTAAATCAAAATCCATTTATCAATAGAACTTCCTTTGGACACAACACAGTTGACAATATTGTGACAGCATGATCTTTGCACAAAGATAGGCCAGTGTAAACCTTTTCAAACTAGACAACATAAACGTTCTTACTGGGCCCCTTTGTATTTCCTTTTGCAATAATGCAGTGGCTAACAGGAAGTAAACTTGGACCAAAGCTGTTGCCCTAGCAACAGAATGGCAATAAAAAGGTCTATATATAGGCCTAATACAGTGGTGGACAAAATACTCTTTTACTTCATAAAAGTACTAATACCACAGTGCAGAAATACTCTGTTACAAGTAAAAGTACAAAAGTATTAGCATCAAATGGCTCCTTTCAGAATAATATATATTATATTATTGAATTACAATTATTGATGCATTAATGTGTTCGTTACTTTACTGTTGCAGCTGGTCAAGGAAGAGCTTATTTTTTTACTTGCTGGATAGCTTGTGAATTTCACCAAGGAATCAATAGTCAAAAGTTTTATCTTAACCTATAATAATACATGATAATATTAATCTCAATCTGCAAAAGTAACTAAAGTTATTAAATAAATATAGTGTAAGTAGAGTTAAAAGTATAATATTTGCCACTGAATTGTAGATGAGTATAAGTATAAAGTAGCAGCAAATGGAAATACTCAAGTAACGTACAAATACCTTAAAATTGTACTCAAGAACAGTACTTGAGTAAATGTACTTAGTTACTGTCCACTACTGGCCTAATGTCTATTTTCATGTACTAGACCATTGTGTAAAGTGTATGTACTTTATGTACTCTGTACAGACATATATATAGATATATTGAAGGTTATGGAACATTTTTAGGCTTTTGTCAAGACCAAGTATCACAATCATGACCAAACCAAAGAACAACGTCAAAAAGGTTGTAGTACAAAAGTGTGTATAGATGTCATAAATGACCCATATGGAACTGTTTAAAAGGTCTGTTCACCCAAATCACACAAAAACACATTTTGGTTGTGAGATATTTCATGCCGATGGAGTTTGTGGTTTGTGGTGCTCAACGTGTTTCATATAAAACTTTCCCAAAACAGCATTCGAGTTACTCTCTTGATAATCCACTCTGACAAGAGTTCTCTCTATAAAATGTTTTATTTTCATTAGGAAACATTTAATGCTGGATTAAAGAATTAATTGTTGACAGTGAGGTCTGTGGATTGTCTTAAATATCTTGGAAATTGTTTCTGGAAAGACATTTTGCCGTCGAGTTTTTAATGAATTTCCACCACATTTCTAAGTGAATAAGACCTAAAAACCTCAACAAATAGCCACTGGGAGTAAGCGGAAAAACAAAGTACTTTTGGTAATTTGAGTGAATTACCTTTTACTGCGTGACAGGCCCAGATGTAGATCAACTCAATCCATGTTTAGAAGCTTGAGGATGACAGGAATGTCATTGGATTTACATGTATTTGGTCATTGTCCAGTATTGGACAAAGTCAACATTTTGATCTGATGGTGCCGCTTAATGAAATTCGGGGGATCGCCAAAGTCACTAAGATTCATCCTCTAAGCAACATGAATATCAAAAAATGCAAAATGTCATCCATGACAACCCATCCATTAGTTGTTGAAATATTTCAGTCTGGGAAGAAGTGGACCGGCTGACAGACACAAAGCAACGTATCGTCATACAATGGTTCATATGATATCTTACGAAAAGCTATTCCTAATTTTTTCATGTGTTTTCCTACGAATGTCCAGCAACACGTGATACACTTGTCAATTTCCGCTCCAGTCTTTTAAAAAAATAAACTTCCGTATTCACTGGAAATAACTTGGTTAGGTTTAACCAACAAAACAAATTAGTTAGGTTTAGGAAAAGATCACGGTTTGAGTTAAAATAACTCCAGATGTGGCATAGTACGGAAGTTACATGACAAATAAATCAACGTTGACTTCTGGTTTCACACGGGGTACAAACACCGGTCTCCTGGGCGAAAATCCGGTGTTTTTTGGCCCATCCATTCACCCCGAACCTTCCCCGATGCAGCACAAAGACATTGCGGTCTCTAGAGCAATGCCACTATCATCGCTAAAAACATAAAATAAGGACTGTGACTGGAAAGTTCAGCAGTGGTTCTTCCAGATATTTCCTAAAGATTGAAAACAAGTGTCAGCAGCTTTCTGCCTCCACCCCCTTCCGTTTCTTTAGGTACTACCTGTGCCTGCAGCTGAGGGACGACATTCTGTCCGGTCGTCTGCCCTGCTCGTTCGTCACCCACGCCCTTCTGGGCTCCTACACTGTCCAGGCCGAAGTGGGAGACTACGAGCCAGAAGAACACGGCCCAGACTACGTCAATGACTTCCGCTTTGCACCCAACCAGACACGTGAGCTGGAGGAGAGAGTGATGGAGCTGCACCGTAACTACAGGTCAGTGAAAATATCACTCCATTAATTAAATTGAATGCCACAGGGATAACAGCTGGTGTGTTTATGATTTGTGGGATGAATATGAAAGAAGTGATGAATCAGGTTTTGGTGTTTGTGTTGTAGGGGAATGAGTCCAGCAGATGCAGAGGTGAACTTTCTAGAAAATGCCAAGAAGCTCTCAATGTATGGAGTGGACCTGCATCACGCTAAGGTACAGAGATAAAACTTAAGGCCCAGACACACCAACCCAACATTAAAGAATTAGCAGCGACAAAGGCCGCCCGTTGAGTCACCTCACGTCGCAAAAAAGTTGCACTCGAACACTCTGCAAAGACTACAGCCGACGGCCAACTACCACGTACGTTCTGCGCCTGCGTGAGAAGAAAGAGCTCTCCACACCAGCAGGTCGATACGTACATGAAACAAAGCGGCGTTTGCCGACCATTTACACACCACTCTCACTCACATCTTAGCTTCATTCCAGATGTTCATGTCGCTGTGAAAATATCCGTGCGTTGGAATGATCAGATGAGATGAAGATGAAAAATGAGAAGAGCCTTCTGTGTTTTTCCTCTTGGCTTTACTCGTTGATTTGCTTTCCTCACTTCCGTTTCTCTTCTCGTGCACTGGTTCGTTTTAGCTGAATAGCCAATCAGAGTGATTTCTCTCACCGACGGGCGCTGTCGCTGATTCAACATGCTGAAACGGCTGAAAAAACTTTGCCACGGGCAGACTAGAGCCAACGATGCGGGACACACCGAAAAAACTAGGCCGACGGACGCTCCCCGACGGCCTCAAACTGTCCGACAGTCGACCGTCGGCTTGGTGTGTCAGGGCCTTTAGGTACTGCCAGACTGTTCATCTGTCGACGATTTTGTCGGAGGTTTCCTGACGCTCAATGCTTGTGTTCACCAGGATTCAGAAGGAATTGACATAATGCTCGGCGTGAGCGCCAACGGTCTGCTCATCTACCGAGACCGTCTGAGGATCAACCGATTTGCCTGGCCAAAAATCCTAAAGATCTCTTACAAGAGAAGCAACTTCTACATCAAGATCCGCCCAGGAGAGGTAAATCAAAACCGTCATTATCATGTTTTTTGCACCTTGCTTGGTGTTCACTGTGCAATTACTGCCAGCACATTCCCACTAGAACAGCTCACGACAGTCATTCTGGCAGAGCGGAAGCTACTGGAATGAAGGATAATTTGGTAAAGAGCCACATTTCTATTTCATGGTTTCACAGTTGTTAAAATTACATTATTGTCTCTCTTGACTTGTCCCAAACAGCATAAATAGTCATTTCATGGTTTGATAAAAGTGTTACTGCAGCAAGCCATGTGACAACTGACAAGGACATTATTTATAGCCCTCAGAGATATCGTTTTCTTAAAGATTAGGGCTGATAGGTCATGTTTTTATTCTCCTCCTTCGTCTCTCTTCCTCTATGGTGACTTTAAAGCGTGATTAGCCAGTCGTGAGGATTTGCACTTTCATCAAGGATTTTACTTGAAAATGTTAGAGCCACATTATGTTCGTTCTGCTTTTAAACTCTATAATATTATTATGATTTTGCTGTTTTTTTACTTCATTCTTTGGCCTTTGGAGTATCTGCAGTGTGTTTTACATCCACTGTTAAACTGACATTGATGTCTTCATAGCGAATACCGAGGCCATTCTGTGCACATACTTTGTTCAGCAGATCTATCCTCTTAAGTCAGCTGTCACTTCAAATTTGCCTGGAGGGTCGTCATTGTGTTTTAAAACCCTTTTATTTGAAACTGTCCCCGCAGATTTTGTTTTGTGTGGGACAAGATTTGGCTTCCTCTCGTAAAAGGACTAGTCCTAATGTTTAAAGACGTGTTATATTGCTAATAACATATTGATTTGAAGCGTCTTCTTCTGCTCACGCTACTGAACATCTGATGGAGTGAGTGCATGACCGGCTAATTTGTGGGGTGGTTAGAGATGGAAAATCCACCTGACCAAGAAAATATTTCTGCGAGTAAACAGAAAAACAGCATTGATTTCTCCATTGCTGCGGAGTAAACACAATTCACCCTGCCACCATCGCTCCCTTCACTCCCCTTTTCTTCTTCACCTCCCTTCCTCATCCGCCATCACTCCTTTCCCTCACCGCTCAGTATGAACAGTTTGAGAGCACCATAGGCTTCAAGCTGCCCAACCATCGGGCCTCGAAGCGATTGTGGAAGGTCTGCATTGAGCACCACACCTTCTTCAGGTAGGACTTGATACTCACAGATACACAGGTGGACACTTTTTTCTGCACTGTAGTGGTTGCACCCTGCATGAACTGTTAACACTTGGCACAATCGAGCTATCCTCTCATTATCCACTCATTATATAAATGTGTTGAAACATTTTTTTCCCACAGGTCCCACAGTTCTGTATAATTTCTTTGAGAGGAACTGATATGTAATTGTAAATTCATAGAAAGGTTTCTGATTCTTGGTAATTTGCTACTAATTTGAGCTAAAATGGAGACAGAGTTCAGTTGGTACACTTCTAATTAATTAATTCCAATTATTTGCAATTGTAAGCTGGAGAGTCTTTTAATCGGTGCACAGCACGGCACAGCATGAAATTTGTCTACAGGCAAGCATGCAATTCAGCCCTTATGCTGTGTTCACACTATGAGCAAAAAAAGCAACTCAACGGCTAAGCGTGGCTAGCTACATTGTCGCCGAGTCGCTGTTGAAGTGTTGTTCAAGCGCTCGTTGACGTTATGACGCTAAATAGCAATGGGAACTGGCTAATGTTATCTTTGGAGACAGAACAAGGTGAAACAAGAACATGTGATTGGTTGACGCTTCACTGCGTCATTAGAGTGCTGAAAAAAGTTGAGACCAAGCCCCCAGGAAGTGCGCTGGGCTTTGAAGCAAATTTTCGTAGTGGCCTAAAAACTTCCATGTCCGTCATGTGATGCCATTGGGCCCAAAGAGACTTTTTCCCATAGACTTACACTGAAACAGAGACGTAAATCAGCAAATCATTTTTTAGGAGTTAAATCAACTTCCTAGTATGAACACTTGAATAGCCCTCATTTAAATCACTACGTCCTAAAAGTTGTAAAATGCACTAACAGCTGAATTCAGAGTTATTTCCCTTATTTCCAGTTTGTAGCTTCATGTCACCGGCTTCCATTGAAAATGACTTGTAGCCTGTGGCTGTGTCACTGCTAGTGTGACACAGCATCAGTGTAAAGTTTCCGATAATAACAGATTATTTCCTTGAGTTTAAAGGAATTTCTGTCAGTTTTTCCAGTCAACTTTAAAAAGAACATTGATACCACTTTCATGTCAGCTAAATCCGGGAGCTGGTTAGCTTAGCTTACGACTACAAACTGCGAGCCTGGCTCTGTTTGATGGCAACAAAATCTGCCCACCAGCACTAAAACTCATAAATTAACACAGAATATCCCATCCGTTTATTCCACACAAAAGACAAAGTATAAAAGTGTATAATTTACATGATGTGGTTGCATGGGGCCAGACTATTTCTTGGCTAGGCACAGTCATTTCCTGGAGTCTCCAGGGCAGAGCCCAACTGAAATAATAGTCTTAGATCTTTGTCTATATTTTCCTGTCTATAATTACAACCAAATCACAGACTGTAGTTCTTTTCAGAAAAATGTTAGTAAATTAGGGACCAGTAGAATAAACCCCTATAATGTTCTAAACTGTCATTAAGTAAAATATAAACCTTCCTGCAGGTTGGTTTCCCCAGAGCCGCCTCCGAAGGGCTTCCTTGTGATTGGCTCCAAGTTCCGCTACAGCGGGCGGACCCAGGCCCAGACCAGACAGGCCAGCGCTCTGATTGACAGGCCCGCCCCACAGTTCGAGCGATCCGTTAGCAAGAGGTACATGCTGCCCCGAAGCATTGATGGAGGTAAGAGCCCGGACGATTTCACCGTCCACACGGAGGTTCATATATATTTCAGGGATTATATTGTGAAGCAATAACTCGGCTCCAACCCTTCAGGTTTAGAAGATGGATTGATGGATTGATAGCAATGTCTGCATGAAAACATACTTTGAGCAATTTCAGCAACGGGGCTTATTGATTTTGTGTTATGGCCTTCAAAGTGAGGGGAGTCCCATGTTGTCAGAGCCTGAAATTCCTCGACAAAAACAGAAATAAAAGGCAGATTTTAACTTGTGATTTCATGTTAGAGCACAGCCTATCGATATACGTGACCCGATTACACACTGTAGATTATTGTCATGTGAAAGCTTTAACACTTGAGTCCAGGTGGTTGATGTTTCCCCCCCATTGCACTTCACCAGCCTCGGCTCTAGGCTACAGTATGGACCAGCTGTCCCAGAGAAGCTCCAGTGAACGCACACAGTTCATGTCCAGAGAAGACCTGGACCAAGAGGGCAGCCTGGACCTGGACCACGATCAGTACCACTATCAGGACCAAGACCAGGACCAGTACACAGACCAGGAGCTGGAGCAGAACGATGGTCAGGATGAAGATCAAGTTCACAGGCATGCTTGGGGCGCTCACATCTCAACGCCCACCAAGACTTTGGACCTCAAGGTACAAAGATGAGAGGATACGTTCAGATACACAGAAAACCTGCCTTCACTGCAGCCGAGATGACGGTTGGCGTGCTCCCAGCTTGGAGAAACAGACAGAAGCACCGACACCGGAGCAAAGCAATACAGTGCTATGGACGGGGCGGGCAAAAAACGTATTTTAGCCACCTAAAAAAATCAATATACGTGTAAGTGTACGCCATATTTAGAATATTTTCACCACTTTATCTTGCCGTCAGAAAGCCCTTTCCTTCTCCTTTCCGACGGGGAACTGAGCTGAAACTTATCTGTGCTCTCTACAAAGCCAGCAGGCTTCGATGACAAAAACAGTATAGATATGTTTCACTTTCAGTTCACTTCGCCGTTGGAAAATATTCTAAATATAGCGTATACTTAAACGGATATACATTTTTATCAAGCCTTTTTTTAGGTGGCTAAAATATGTTTTTCTGCCGTCCCCGTCCACAGCACCATATTGCTTTGCTTCGGTGTCGGTGCTCCTGTCTGTTTCACGATGCTGGGGGCGACCCGACCGTCACCTACTGTAAGTAATACACCTACTATGAATAAGTACCTCACTTCAAAACACCCGAACTATCCCTTTAATATATAGCTGTTAAAACAGGCTAAAACTTAGTATGAATGTCAATCAACAAATTAAATGAACACTCACCTGATAAACCTAATATTGCCTTTGACGAAACATACAAAATACACGGCTTCACCCCAAGTCAGAAAACTCATGAACTTCTAACTAATACTCCTCATCTTTCTCTTGCACATTCCCTTTTCATTTAAGACCTGTAATCACCATCCCTACTTTTTTAATTTCCCTTATTTCCAGCTCCTCTGAAGACTTATGAGACTTCTCAGAATGAGTCCTCTCCATTTCTTCAATCGTCTAACTTGACCTCTTTGCTGCCAATGATATATTTTTTTTAACCCAGCATCCTGCCTCTAACAGTTCTTCTCTTCCCCTCGCTGTAATGTTAACACACCCTGCTAACCTCTGCTCTGTTCTCTCTCTGACCTCTCCATCGTCCACCTCGTCCTCTCCTGCAGGGTGAGGAGGACGGCTCGCCAGTAGACTCAAAACCAGAGGTACTTTGGCCTTGGACCTTAGTGTCTGTCTGTGTGGTTTTGGTTGTTGTAGGTCATGCACCCGTACTCTGTGTTTTTGCTAAACACAACCGATCCTTTTTTTGATTGTTTGTCTCTGGAGGGAATGTTATTTCTTTTCATGTCATGATTTCCAGGATTCCACTGAGTATAAATCCATGGAAAGTGCATGAATCGATCTTCAGATGAATAGACACAAAATGTTTAATATGGATTTATACAGGCTCTTTCTTTCCTTTTTTTTCTTGTCTACCGACTGGAAAATGAGGCATTTAGCTCTTATCTAGAGTGACTGAAACAGTGGAAAAAAAGCTTTTTTTCTTCAATTGCCAACACATCTTTAACAGTGTCCCTGTGTGAAATTAGAGGGATTGATTGTTATTAGCAGGATAAACAGATGGCCCTTAAGCACTGTTGATGATTCAGTGATTCCCCAGTTGGCAAATCTCCTGGTACTCCAGCTGAGATGTGTAAAACTCTCATTATTGAACTTAGTAAGTATTTTTTTATGCAAAGCCGTCTATCTGGATGTATACTCTTATTTGTTGTAAATATTATTTATATGGTAAAGGTTAATCCAGTGTATGTAGTCTCGTATTATTCCTGTATGTGTGGTAGTGTTAGGAAATATTGACATTGCATTAGTCACTAAAGCGTCTGTTCATTTGTGGTTTTGTAATGCCTTCTCATCAAATCTTTGGATGAAGAAGTATGGGAATAATCCCCCTCTCCAAACACTTTCGCTCAGTCAATAAATGACTGCATTAATTATCAATTGGCTGACACTGAAATGGATTGTCCCTGACTTCTTGGCAGAACATTAAAAAGGCTTAACAGTTCTTAGTCAAAAGCCCCGCTGGTGTCGACTGTTTGTCTGTCCGTCTGGCCGCCTGCCTTTTTGACTCACCTGCAGCACTTTACCTCTTTGTCTCTGCACGCATCTGTTCTCCCCCCAATCCTCAACTTGCTTTGCTCAAAACCCCCTTCACTTCATCTCACTTGCCCCACCTCGGGCTCCCTCATCTGTCGGACAAGGATCTGGCCACGCATCGGCCCAAACAGGAGGTACTGCTTGCCCTCTCTCTTTGGCATGAACTGTGCGTGACCCTCACCAGGCACGCTTTGTGTTTGTCATCCATAACTGTGGCTGTCACTTACTATTATAACAAAGCAAACAGAAGCAGCAATGGAGCACACGCAGTTGTCTGGTGCACCACTTTCTTAAATGCAACAGGATAGTTTTGCATGTCATGTTTGGTATTTTATGAGCACTATTCACTGTTAAAATATTTGTTGTTATCTGTCTGGCCTGTGATCAGAGAATAATTACAAACCTCATGTTCGGGGCTTTGTGCTCCATCTTCCAAAGATTGGTAGGTGCTCACTACAGCATTATACCAAGGTATTTTTGTAAAAAAAAGTCGAGCAACAACAAAGCACTTTAATATACTATTAAATAGGGTTTGTCCCTGTAATCAGGATATTTTTAAACCTCCAGACCTTTATTTGAACCTCTTTTTATCTACAATGCTGCAAGCTAAAAGAAAAATGCTGATAATAATCATGATCTGAGTGCACTATAATAAGGTCTATGTCATCAGTACAGACAGACCTCTATCGTCCAACCATGTTTGGCAGCCTTTAATTCATCCTACCGCACAGTTGCATAACAGGACACAGACAGGCACGCCCCACACTAGGGCTGTCCTCCACCACAGAAATTCTTCGTCGACTAAGGCCCTGTTCAGACCTGGCATTAACATGTGTTTTGGGTGATCCAATCACAAGTGGGCAGCTCTGAGTACGTCGTAGAATGCGTCTCCACATGCGTCTTGAGTGGCCACTTGTGATCGTTTCTCACTTCCCCTCTCTATGTGCAAATAAACATGTAGTAAACACATGGCAAATACAGCAGACATCACAATGTAATATCACAGGAATGTCTGTAGTAATATCATACATATTTGTGAATTTGGGTACATTTTATCAACATAAAAATATAAGGTTATTGTCTGGACACTCGTGCTGCCAACACTGCCGCCTTTGCCAGGCAATGGTGGTGTAGAGAGCTTCAGAGCCGGGGATGAGAGTGAGCAAGCGAGCAGTTGAGTAGTTGAGTTGACGGTTCTTATTGTGGCTCAGGACACATTCTCACGTACACACTGCTAAAAGAATGTGGCCATATGTCACCCAGACCACCTCCGAATGTGGTCTGAGCGATCGGATATCAATGCATCCTCAATTCATCTAGAGTGCATTCACACCTGTACAGTACCTAGAGCTGTCCACTTGTGATCGGATCACCCAGGATGCATGTTAATGCCAGAGACTCATATGATTTTGTCGACTAATCGATTAGTTGATTTTATCGACAGATATGTCATGATTCTTTGAGTTTCTCCACAAAGAATCACACAAAAGTACCACTTTAAATCTTGTGTTTTCCAGAGATGTGCTCATAAGTTTCTTAGAAATAAATTATTCAGCATGAAAAAAAACATTAAAAAAAATGACTAATCAACTTAAGAAATCTTATCGGACTAAGACCAAAACGACTGATTAATTGACTAATCGACTAAGAGGGGGCAGCCCTACCCCACACCCTCATTAGGACAGCGCTAGCGTAAGAATTTTGAAATGAAACACTCAACTTAAATCCACATCTAGATCAACTGTAGAAATGACTGTAACCAGATTCAGAGATTAGATTCAGATCTAGGATTTTAAATTGTGTTAATTTGTGTCCCTGATGTGCCTTTCACTGTGTCGGCAGCAGTTCCTGGATAAGCCAGAAGATGTTCTACAAAAGCACCAGGCCAGCATCAACGAGCTGAAGAGGGCTTTGAGGCAGCCGAACAGCAAGATGGCCCAGAGGGAGAAACGCCTCTCCTCGGCTACTCCTCCTGGAGGAACCCCCGAGCGGAAACCAGTAAGAACCAAATCCTATTCCCAAGTTATAATACTCTATAATTTGTTTCCTACATATTACCATTTTCTAAAAAATGTTGTTGGTCACCCGTTTCGCACTCTGTCTGCTCCTTCCATTCTCTGTCAAAGTTTTGATTCCATGGAGCCAAAACACAGAAAATAAGAAAAAAACATCTTAAAATAGGGCTGTGTATTGGCAAGAATCTGGCGTACGATACGTATCATGAGTTACAATTCAATACTGTATATGGCGATACTGTAAGCAAAGCGATATATTGCGATTTTTGTAATCTAATTTTAGGAAAACTGTCATAGTATAAAGGACACACCACCATATGCAGAAAATCACACACATACACTGAGAGGGTGCATCTCTTTGCAAATGAAATAAGTATTGACTGAGTTAATCTTTGCATGTAAACTATTAATTAAAAATGTATACAGTATCACAAAACACAATATCACGATATTCGATATTTTCGATATTTTCTTACACCCCTATCTTGAAATCCATCAAAGTGTGACGCCCCCCCAAGGTTAATCACTGTTTTTCTTCACTACTCATTTACAGTAATTATGTTGGGTAACAATGATATCACAAGTGGAAGAGCAGCTATCTCTAGCTAGGCTAATGCAACTGTCTACTCTATGTCAACATAGGCTTATGAAGGAGAGCTGGATACTTACTCTAAAGGGGAAAAGAGTAAGACCTCCTCTATGAGTAGAGACACATTCTCTGTGACGCCTCGGACTGAAGCGAAGATGAGCAGCTGTCAAACAGCCAGGGACTCTTTAAAAACATCTCCCAGACAGGAAACAGACTTTAGAGCGCTAACGGATATGAACCCTGTGGATGACACAGCGGCAACTAACGGGCATCATGATTCTATATTAGCGAGGAATGCCATTCAAGAAAATGGATACGGATCTCCACATGAGGGGACTGTAGTGATCAACAGAGATGTGAGGCATTGTCAGTATGAGCATCGAGAGAGACCCAAGAGCTTCGAAACTCCGGTGGCTGTGGACTCTCTCCCGAAAGGCGACGGAGGCAGAACTGAGACAGACCTGAGCCCCGTGGGAGCCCAAGACTGCAACAAAACAGTCTCACACTCACACTCAGAAGTCACCAAAATAGTTCCTCTCAAGCCACAGAGATCAAAGAAGTCTGTGAATAAGGAGAACACAGGTGCCGTAAACACTCAAAGTCGGTCTGATAGAGGCGTCTTTGGTGCGACTGGGGACGCACAGATGACAAAATCAAAAGACGGATCCTGTGAGGCGGGAAGGAGAGTGGATGATAATGCTGCTCTGCAGTCAGCTAGAGATGTTGTCAAGGAAAACACAGGGGCCACCAGACACCACGGTGAAGCTGCAATGTCATATCAACAGCAAACTCTACTACATCAGCAGATTAAGAATGAGCTGTTTGGACAACAGGAGCTCAGAGACGGCAGAGGACAAAGTCTGTGGACGAGAGGAGGACACGAGGATCACTTTCAAAACAACTCAGAGAATCTCCTCTCTAGCTCCAAATTTCCAACAGCTCCCCCGCGAACTCTCCCTCTGAAAACGCCGTGGTCCCGAGACAGACAGAGCAACGTAGACAGCAGCCACATCCACTACCGGACGCCCAGCCAAGAAACAGCCAAGAGGAAGCAAGCGGTAAAACCCACCTGACCCCCCTAACCTGTTTGTCAAATCATCGGAAAGTAAAAGCATTGCATGAGCTTCAGGCGATGTCGTGCCGATCTTGTTTTTAAACCATCTAAAAACAAACAAATCACGCATACTTCAGAACTCATGTGGCTGTGTATGAGAAAGCAAAAGTTCACGTCCCTTGGCATCGCATCATTGACCGACTCAGTTCACGTCCATGGCCCAGAGAGCTTTTTGCTTTCCCTTGTTCCCCCCTTCGCATCTGCTTGGCCATTTTCAGAACGCTGCGGGCCTTTAAGCAAAGTTCCCCTATGCTTAAGCTTCAGGCGTCCCTTTTGTATCCCACCTTTAACTTGTCACGTTCACACCTGGTCTCTCCTTCCAACACCCTCACAGAATAAGAAGGTGGCTGCTGTTGCAAGGAGCGCAAGACCTTTTCCACCATTTTTTTTTCTTTCAAACCTCTTTTTTCCACATGATTTAAATCTTTTTTGTAAGTGGCTGAGAAGGGCATTTGAACCAAATGTTCTGCCTTGGCACCTCTGTGGCAACAGCAGAAAAATGAAAAAAGGCGATTAGATGTTATCACAGGCTGCAGAGCTGCCAAACCTCCTCAGGGCTTAGGCATTCATATGCTGCATTTACGAATATGAATACCTCTTTCCTGAAAGGGAAAAATCTAACCTTTCAGTGCATGGCATTACCATTGCACTTGCAGTCATTTCTGATGATGTCAACCTGTAAATTATACCCTATGTGCATGCTTTTGACAGTAGCGGTAAGCTTTAAAGTCTCTGGGAATTCTTATATGTGTGTTTATTATGTAAGTTTAGCACAAACCCTGAAGTTGATGGGGCTGCGTGATTATTTTGGTTGATATTGAGATCCCGATTATTTAACACGATTACTCATTGACTTTGGAAACATCACGCAGTTAGAAAGGCAATTTTGTGGTCTACACTTTAAAGTTAAATGCATCAATCTGGTGCACTTTGAGAGCAAAATTAAGAGGCTAAGTCTATGAGGAACTTTGTTTTCTTGTAAACAATTTAATCACAAACACATTGGTTGTATAGCTATTAGGGCTGTCAAAGTTAACGCGATCATAACACGTTAACACAAATTCGTTTTTAACGCCACTTATTTCTAATTTCTTTAATGCATTAACTTGCAATTTTTAGGTTGTAGCTGTGACACACTGACAGCTGTTGTTGCCTGTTGGGCTTTGAGTTTGTTTTTTTGTGCTAAATGCAGTACCTGTGAGGGTTTCTGGACAATATTTGTCATTGTTTTGTGTTATTAATTGATTTCCAATAATAGATATATACATACATTTGCATAAAGAAATCATATTTGCCCACTCCCATGTTGATAAGAGTATTAAATACTTGACAAATCTCCCTTTAAGGTTCATTTTGAACAGATAAAAAAATGTGAAACTATGGACAATCATGCAATTAATCGTGATGAAATATTTTAATTGATTGACAGCCCTACTAGATATGAACGGTGATGACACCGAAAAAAAGTCACACCCACAAAAAATACTAAACGAGACGGGGTTCATGGTTCAAGACAAAAGAAGACGAAAGCGCACCGCTGTAAAGGAAAGGGGTGCGCTGGATTTATAACACAAGACAAAACGAGAGCGTCATTGCAAAACGGAGTGCGGCACAATAATTGTTTAATGTTGATTATCTTGTTTTCATAATTGTTGGAAGCCAGAATTTTAAAGGTAATTGAAATTTGATTAATTGTGCAGCCCTTGTTGGTGGATGAATTAAGTGTTTACATTTTATGAATAATAATGCAGAGAAATCCGTCCAGTACAAAAGCAATTAGCATAAAAGCTGTTAGTAGAGAGCATTGCAAATGTGGTCTCTCTAAATGTGACAAATAATACTGAACTTCATGTCAACATACTGCTCTCTCTTTTTCTGATGAGATTACACACATGTTGCCTATAGCATAGATTGGTATCATGGCCTGTGGTTGTTGTAGTTTCTATATGCATAACTTAACACATATAAGTTTTATATTAATGTTTGCTTCCTGTTTGTTTGTCTTCTATAGGATACACCTCCCACACCTGCTATTTACGAGGAAGCTTTCAACGAAGCTTCAGTGAGTCGTCTCTCAGCTCCACCAGTCTCCTATTTGTTTTTCATCCATTTTAGCAATTCAAACTGCACTTTAACACATTTTTCTTCAAAATGTTTCCATCATTTTGTGTTTATGTGCAAAATTATTTCACTATTCTGGTTTCATTATAGGCACACTCTATAAATTCCTATCTAAATCAAAAGGGAAACCACACCACCACAATTCAAAACACATGATTTTGAACTGCTAAAGTTACACAACATAACTATTTATGATGCATAATGTGTTCTGATGATGTTAATGTTGTTCATAATTATTGGAAAACAACCAGTAGAGAAACTCACATTCTTTGATTATATAAGTAAAGATATTTGTAGTTTACACGGTCCGATGTCCTGTACTCCTCTCTGCAGAGGGAACCGTGGGAGAGACGTCTGGGCTCCGTCTCCGAGGACGACCAGGATCAGGACATCCTGTACCTGAAGGAGACCCACCTGGGCATCGAACGCAAATGCTCCAGCATCACGGTCAGCTCTACGTCCAGCTTGGAGGCCGAAGTGGATTTCACCGTCCTGACGGACCTGCACACGGGCATGGAGGAGTTCTCCAGGGGCATGACAGAGCTGGGGGAGAGGGAAATGTCACCCGACGTGGGTCTGTGCTTTGGCATGGACTTCGTCCAGCACCAGGGCCCCTGTGAACCACCTCCTCCGCTGGTGTCAGCCCCCATGTCCAGAGGAGCCAGCAGCAGCCCTCCGGCCAAACATATTCCGGCTGAAGAGGTCCGACCAGAGGTCAAACGGCCCGATGCGCAGGTAGAACAAAGTTTTCATATCAAGAGTGTTTGTAGCCTCTCCTCTCTTAGTTTGATTTGTTCAGGCAGGTAAGAATGCTATTTATAGGCACCTAAAAATATGTGTCCTCTTTCAATCAAACTGCAGTGCCCGTGAGTTTGGGTGTGAACAGGAATGTACCAACAAAAATGGCAAGAAATCATAAAAATGTTTTATACCAATATCTCCATGTGATTTTTAACTAGAAGCACATGAGAAATAAACACAAGAAAAGAGTGCAGGCAAATGGCTGGATTGGATTTCCCTCAATCTCAACCCCCCCGTCCTCCTCCTCTAACCATATCTCTTTGAGTGCCACCCAAGTTTCTGACAAAGTGTGATGGCAGGCCAACAAAGTGAGCTGTTGATGAGTTCATGCAAGTTCATACAAGATTGCGTTTGTATAAAAAAATTAAGTGTGATCACACCTGAAGTGTTTTTCAATGTGTTTTTCCGTGTCTGGTATTTTTATATTTAGCTTTATGATTTGAATTGTCAAAAAGCTAGATATATAAAGGTCTACAGCGTAAAAGGTGGAAAGAGTACTAGAATATTATACTCAAGTATTATTAGTTACTTTAAATACATTTTACTCAAGTAAAAGTACTTATGTAAAAATAAAAAGTAGGTCAGTTGAAGTATACTCTGAGTAAACGTTACTGAGTTACATTTTAAAAGGGGGGTATGATGATATATGATACTACTGTTAAATGAATACCTTTAGGCTACAACATAGATTGCATTAAATGTCAACTTAAACACAAGTGGAACAATATCAACAACAAAACGCCTTCTGTCCAAACCAACAGACACTCTGCAGTCTGTTCATACAACTGATTATCAATTAAAGATATATAACTGATCATCTTCCTCAATGCAGCCTTATTAGAATTAAACAGAAAAGAGACAAAACTCAGATAATTACTCTAAAATTATAGACATTAAAAATAAACCGAGCTATGGACACCATCATGGAGCCTGAAACTTCTTTTAGAATCAACCAAAGCAGAACAAAGTGGACATGTAAACAATATAAACTCCACAGCAGCTGAAGTTAAAACCACAAACATTACAGCAAAGAAGAGACTATAGATATAAAAACAGATATAAACACATATAAACCTGTTTTATATCTATAAAACAGATATAAACACATATAAAGCTGTTTTATATCTATAAAACAGATATAATCACATATTAAGCTGTTTTATATCTATAAAACAGATATAATCACATATAAACCTGTTTTATATCTATAAAACAGATATAAACACATATAAAGCTGTTTTATATCTATAAAACAGATATAAACACATATAAACCTGTTTTATATCTATAAAACAGATATAAACACATATAAAGCTGTTTTATATCTATGAGGAGAGACTGCTCAGTTACTGCGCACCACGTAGCGCGCACATTTAACTATGTTGCTAGGCAACGAAGTGATTATTGACGTTGTACTCACCGGTCTGATGAAAAGCCCTTAATGTGATGATGTTAGTTATTAGTGTGATGGTGTTAGCAGAGCTAGCTCTCCGGCCGTGAACTCTGACCGTGAACGTTGATGACGTATCATGTCGTCATCGCGTCTCCTCTGTCGTCATCACGCCGCTCTGCCCTCTAGCGGCCGCTGACTCTCCTGCAGCAGCTGCTGTTTCATCCTCTCTCAGTTTATCAGGACTCTTTCATCTGACTTTACTCTGTAACGGGTGCGACTTGAAATGTAGTGAAATACTTTACTTGTAATAAATAGTAATATTTAGTTAAAGTAATTTACAGTTTTTCTCGATTGTTTACACACATTTTCTGAAAGCATGCCTCATACTCTCAGAACTCTACACACAAATCAAAAAACACACACACAATGGGCAAAACCCCGCAATTCTCCTGCAAAATGAAACTTTACATTCAAAACAATGTTATTTCTTCTCAAAATGGTATTTTGTTTTCAAATGACACACACAAACCATCATATGAATAGACATTTATAAGAACCAGTTGAACACTGATGTGCTCAATGTAAAACACTATGATGAATGGAAAACACTTCTTCTCCATTCATCATAATGACTTAGGCCTTTTTTTTGTTCAGTGTTACACTTACTACAGACAGTACATACATAAGTGTGTTGTAAAATATTTTAGAATATTGTTTTTATACTCAGAACACACAAATACACGGTAACAAATATATTTTATTTTCCCCACAAAAACAATGTACACAGTGTACATCCCAACCAACACAAAGTTGCACATACAGTGGTCTACATACAAAACAACAGAAGAATTTACTGTATACAGTTACAGTAAAAAAAATGAAAAAAAAAACTATGCTGCATCCTCTCTTCTGTTTCGGTCTGACCACAGCACCTCATCCACATCACAAGCAATGTTTGCCCTGGCCAAGCAGCGGGGGAAATATCGCTTAGCATGTCGAATCCAGCCATGAAAAGCATCAACTGATTGCTAATTGTTACACTGTGTGACAGGTGTTTGCCCATGTGATGAGTCAGTGTGCATAGTAGGGCAATTGACTTTAGAATTTTGAATGACAGTGTGTTCCTTTTGAAAACGAGATTTTCTTCATGAAAATTGTGCCAAATGCAGAGAATTGTGTGTAGTGTTTTGAAAAAAGTGTGTTTTAGAACTGCAATTTGAGTGTAAAGCAGGAATTGTGCTTGTAGTTTAGCAGAATTGGTTCAGGGGGTTGGTGCATGAGTTACATGTTGTGGTCATTGTGTGTCAAGTACCAGTATTTGTGTGTAAACAATTGAGAAAAACTGTAATTTAAAAGTAAAATTAGTAAAATTTTCAGTACAAAAACACAAAAAAATTACTTTATTATTGTAACGAGAGTAAATTGTTACCTCCACCCCTGCGTAAAATGTACTTATATATTGATGATTTAAATGTAGTTTACAATAATATTTGTAGATTTGTTCTGAGGTGTCCTTATCGCACACATCATTGTTTTATGTATGATACAATTAACTGGCTACCACTTCACTCATTCAGATAATCATATTCACTTAGACATGTTCAACAACCTTTTTTTTTATCGTTCCTAGAATTCTTAAAGAAGTTGGGAGACATCAGACTGGAATAATTTACCCAGTTTACTCAGATCAATTACTTCTTTGCTAACTTATATTAAATCTACTTGTTGTTGATTGTATTTTCCTTTGTTTTCAGTTTATGAACTCACTATTTTGACATGATGTTATTTTATTATTATTTTCATCATTATTTTTATGTTATGTTGGTGTGGTTTGGGATGGGCTGGAGGGAGAGCCTTTGTGTATGTCCTTGTTGATGTTACTATGTTTCTGTAATTATTATTTATGTGCTTAAATGTTTGTTAACTTCTATGTTTTGTGCCCCCTTGAAAACATGGTGCATCTCAAGGGGTTTATCCTCTAATACATTTTGAAATTGAAAATTCTGATGCGCTGAAATCAAGAAAACAGCAAACAAAAGACACATTAAATGTCTGTAATGACGCGTGTTCTGAGCTGAATGCTCTTCATCAAGCAGCACTGAAGGGTAATGAAGAAAGACCCTTCATCTTTTCCCCTCCCTGTTTTTCTTTCTTCTTTTATTTTAATTCTAATATAAAATATATCTCTTCAGCACTGAACTCAAAACACTTCGTCAATGTTACATTACTTATGTTTGGCTTTCTCTCTTCTGCTGTTTAACTTTGTGCATCAGAAGCTTCAATAAATATCTTAATTTTTGCAGGCAAAGACTTTCACATCAGTTAAACTTTTGAAGATTTTCCCCTGAATTTAGGTAAACGGCAACAGACCTTCATGCTCATCAGTCATTATGTGTAAAAACGTGTTTCTTTTTCCTCACTTTAAGCCTGTCGTACCCAAAAAACCAAAGAGGTCAGTGCCGGTGTCTTCGTCCATGGACAGAGAGTCGCACAGAGAAACCGGTCGTGTCTCTGCCGTCACACCGCTGAGCAGGGAGGCCAGTGACATCATGCCCACGCCGACGGTTAGGAAGACGGACGTCAGGACGGAGACTCAGCCCAACGGGTCAGAGGTCACCACCACCATCGTGGAGTTCACAGATCAGGTTAGTTTCACAGATGGAAAAAGAATATTAGAGCTGAAGTATTTCTACCAACAAGTCACACAATTAATTTATGTGTTTCAGGATCACGGCATCACCGGCCTGAGTGAAGTTTCTTACTCTACGAGACCGAGTGTTTCCCCGGTGAGTACAAACAGAGGGACCGCTCCAATTTTAGTTTGACCTGCAGCACTCTCCTTCCTGCTCTCTCGGGTTAAAACCTACTTACTGCACAAAGACGTGAATATATGAATATGTGTCTGACTGGATGTCCTAAAATATCAAAACAAAATGACTTATAATCTGTCAAGTTTATTTCATTTAAAAAGCAAACAGGTTTTGCACCAAAGTGTTTCACAGAGACACATACAACAATAGAGACACATGTTCATAGATGTGGAAATAAAACAAGATTCTTAAAATAGAATATGTGTGCGTGTGTTGACAGTATTTGCTAATGCCGCCAGCTGTTCTGCTTTCTCAGGTGCATATGAGCAGTCTTGGAAGAGAGGGGTCAGGGTCGCCCATCCTCGTCACTGAAAATGTTACCTCGGCAACCACTCACGTCAGCAAGGTAGGGAAGCTTAAAGGGGAACTATGCCCATTTTCTAAATTTGTACATGTTATTCCCATGGTCGAAAAAAATATTACCAAACATGAACAACTCTCTAACAAATCCAAAAACTAGAGCGCTAAAAATCTAATTTGTGATATCATCAAGTATGAAGTTGAACTGCTCCATAGACAGTGAATTGGGAAGATGTTCTGCTATGACCCGGCTCTGAAGACCATTAGAAAATGGGAGATATGTTGCATTCGGTCTAAAAGAGTTTACATATTAAAGCAAACTGGGTGTGGTGCATGAGCGGAGGATGTGTGTTGTAAAAGTGCATCGAAGTAAAAGTAATGAACGAAGGTAACATAACCAAAACCAAACCAGAAGCAGAAGCAGGCGCCTGGAGGGGAGACGCAGACAGAGAAGTGTCAGAGCTGCAGCTGAGGCTTCAGTAGAGTTTTAACACCGGGCCCAGGTGTTCAAGATCACTCCAATCAACCAGCTGCAAAGCAGAAACAGACGCAGGTTAGGCCTAGTTCACGCTACACGACTTAAGCCCTGAGTTTCTGCTCACTGACAGTTTTTGGAGCTCTCCCCGACAAAAGCCCCAGATCAAAGGCAAGTCGGCATTGGCTCGCCGCTCGCATATGGGCGCTCGAGCGTCATGTGTAAGCTGCTCTCATGGTAAACTTCACAGAGTTGGATGCTTGATGGGCTGCCACTAGACACAAGGCACCTGATTGGACGAACGCTTTCCCTCGTGGGATGCTGCTCCTATAGCTTTCAAACCGGAACCAACATGGCGGCTCGTTTGGAAACTTTCTTCTCTTATATTATGAAAATAGTTCCCCGAAATGTGTTTCTTAAAACATTTGAGACGAGAAATAATCCATGCAGTTGATGAATCTGTCTTTATTTTAGATCGGCAACGTTTAGTTTAGAAGTTTCTAGGGAGTTTCCAGAGGCGGCGAGTAGCACCGCATGCCCCTGATTTCCATAAAGTAGCCTATAGACTCCAACTTTATGCAAATGAGGAGCAGGCGACGTGGCGGTCCGTCTCTCGAATTGCGCCGCCACGCAACCAGAATGCATTGCACGGCTGCTTATATAGACAATGAATGGGGACGCGTGGAAAGGATGTAGTCTGTGGACTCCGAATCTCACATTTTGGATGCAGCTGAATTCTTAATTTAGGTGGTGTTCCCCTTTAAGTAGAACTTACAAAGTGCACAATTTAATGTATGATTATGATAAAGTGGGTTTTGCGACATGAATCCAGTTGAATGTGTGGCTCTATGAAAAGATAAAGCCGTTTGTGTGTTATTGCAGACGGTGAAAGGAGGATATTCAGAGACCAGGATCGAGAAGAGGATCATCATCACAGGAGACGATGATGTCGACCAGGAACAGGTGAGCTGGTTAAAAGAACCATATGCATGGTGGGTACTGACTGTTAGTTTTGGGGGTTGTAGTTTTTGGGACATTTGTAGATGTTGGATCTTTGCAGTACATTTCTAATTGTGTAATCTGATTATTAAATATGTTGGTTTTGGAACTATTTATAACCTGTATTTATGGAAACCTTCCTTTAAATCCTTTAAATTAAAAAATGCCAAAAAGTCCTAAATTCTTGCACACATATATTTCAGACATTGAACAAATACGTTATATTTATTATATAAATATACAATACAAACAAGTGAATAAATAAGATATGCAAACAAAATCAACTGTTAATATCAATAATATGGCGATTATCTTTTTAAATTTATTTACACTATAAAATGTAAAAAAAAAGAAACAAAAAAGAAAGATATTCATATTGCAATAATATTACAATATATCTGACAATAGAAATCCTCACATTTGAGAGGCTGAAACTAGACCATGTTTGGCATTTTTTCACTATTTTTGCTTGAAAAATGTAGCTCTATTTGCAAACATAAAAAACCTCTGAAATCACCTCTTTCCTAGTGTGGAAAAATCTTTTGTCTTTCTACTGAAATTGTGTTGAATTTCAATTCTCTTCTATTAATGAATAAGAAATATAACTGGGAAACAGTCTTGAGCCATAAAACACAGAAATCCACAAAAAATCTTTACAAAAAAATTACACATTTGTTCCTGAGATTGATTTTATAGTATAATATTTATCACTCTTTTCCCTCGCAGGCTCTGGCTATTGCAATACAGGAAGCCAAGCAGCAGCATCCAGACATGCAGGTGACCAAGGCAGTCGTTGTCAGGGAAACAGAATCGTCCACTGAGGATCGACACGGCGCATCAGAGGTACGGCTGCCATCTTGACTCCCAAACGATAATATCTGGCCAGGATTTGGCCTCACAGCCCTCCTTTTGAGATGAAGGGATTAAAGGGTGACTATCTCTTCTTTTTCATCACCTGCAGTCCTGATTCGCTGAGACGAGAGCACCCCCCTTTGGACCGAAAGTGTCAGTGCCCGACCTGAAATTGCCACCCACCATCCCTGCTGATAGACTACTGCCAGTGGCGCTCAAACAGGAGCTTCTTGTAACACCTTCACAAACAGACAAAGCTGAATCAACCTTTGAAATCCTTACGTTTTTATTTTCACTATTGAGATCATTCATGTTCAGCAGAGTGATTTGGCTGAAAAACAACAACAACAACATAAACATCACTCTTGGTCCTTTATTGGTCGACAATATGCCACCAGAACTCCAGGAACAAATTAAAGAGATTTGATCCAAATCCAACTAAATTCCCTGCAAAACCTCTCAGGGACTCTATATTCTTCCTCAAAGGTCAAAGTGCACTCGTTCACACTGTGGAATAATCCGAGGCCATGTGCCGTGCTGGTGCCCCTCCCACGCAGAAAGTATCATTTTGGAAAATAGGAAATAATCGTGCACCTAGGAGTGCTTTTTACATGTCTGTGCTGCTGTACTGAATAACAAGAAATATCAGATTCCTGCTGGAAAAAAAAAAAAAAAAACTGCTGTAAAACCTACTGTGTGTGTGTGTGTGCTTACACTTAATAATTAAAATAATCCATTACATGTAGCTCCAGTACTGTTTTAGAAGCAGGGTTTAGTGAGAGCAGAGCAAATCCTACTTTTAGTTTTCTCTCTTGCGTATCCAGTCTAATGAACAGATGAGCTTTGTCCCTCCTCCCGTCACGCAGCTGTGCACACGCACTGAGCAGGATGGATCATCCTCTAGGTGGTGTTTTTATTCAAAGTCTGGGCTAAGTCTGATCACTGTACTTCCCCTCTCTCTGTCTCACCTTAAAGATGTATTTGACCCTGACGGGGTGAGGTGCTGCATCATGATTGATTGGAGAATTTCTGCGTATGCGTGTGTGAACATTAGGAGCTGTTAGTACACACAAATAGTACCCGTTGTATTTATTCAAATGATGGCGATGTAGTTTCTGAGCATGCTGATGTTTCAGAATGAGCCCAGTTTCTCTCCTCACCCAGCCTTTAGATATGCTTTTCAGCTGGATATAACACAGTTACGGTACATAGAGTAGGCTCACACACCCTTGTCCACGTCACAGAGCGGGGCCGCTGCATCAGTAAAAAAAAAATAGTATTTGAGATAATGTTTGCATGATAATTTCTTGCATTGCTGGATTATAATTGAGTAATGTGGATATAAGAAGGATGGAGCGTGATGATATAAGATATAAAGGCCGACTTATTCGCAATCTGAAGCCAAATCTGAGCTCTGAAGGAAATTAAGCTTCCTGACAGGAAATGAAGAGTATTCATCAGAGCACACAACACGTTGTTTATCCAACGACAGCACGGTGGCTACACAGTATCTTCCTTCAGTCACAACCCTTTAACAGTTTCATCTAATTCAAGCCACTGCTGCTGTTATATATCTTTATTTGACACATCGCTTTACTTTTAATCTCTCCGTAAAGAAACAGGAAGTTGTGGTGACTGATATTTTTTTCACGGCTATTTATCGTGCAACACATCATCTTTCGACGTGCTCTGCAGAAACGGTGTTATGCATCAGAGCCCTCCCGATACTCTTTCACGCAAACTACAGTGTTATAAATAAATAAATTAACTATACGGTAGGAGCAGAATCTTTGAACTTTTAGTTTTTGTGTGATTTGGTACATGAATGTTAGAGGGATGCCAAAGGCATGTAGTGTGCCAATTAAGGTAGCAGTCTAAATTGTACAAACTCTGATTTTATATGAAACTATTTGTATGAACGAGCTACTTTTAATTACACACGGTGCCAGAAAGTCAAAATGCATAAACTTGACATGGCAAGGTTTCCCTTTAATTACGGTGTCTTTAACATCACCTGCAAAAAAAATTCCATCTCCTTGCAAAAGTCACATTTTATATACAAATTCAATTGACAAAAAACACAATGTTAAAACTGTCATGTCAGGTTTATGGGGGTTCAACTTTGGCTTTCAGACACTAAACTTTACCGTCAGCGTTCACATGTGTGGTGTAATTGTTGTATTTCATATTTTGGTTCCAGATCCTTTAAAGTGGTGATTAATCATGGATGTGGGTGTCAAACTGGAAGGTGGAAAAAAAAAAAATGCAGCCGTGCATACCTTGTACTATATATTTGGTGCCGTTTGGTGGATTGTGAAGATGTAAAGTAGTTAATGGACCTTGGGCTCGATGTACACTAGGGGGCACCAGTTACCAAAAAGAAGAGGCTTTTGCAACGACGTAGAGCAGCTGAAAAAATCCTTCTCACCGTTCTTCACTAGAATTATCCAAATCGTCCTTGGATCAAACCTGTGAGGTCAAACTTACCTTCCTCTGTCCAGAAGAGGCCGGCTCCCGTTGGATGTGTGACAACTAACAACCAGACTGTGATGAATCAGAGACATTTGGCCGCGGCTGAGACACCTGCTGCCGAAGTCTGATTGGACGACCTCTGGCTGACCCTGAAACCTCTCCTCTTTCTGTACAGAGCCATCCTCCTCTTCCTCCTCCTCCTCCTCCTCCTCCTCTGCTCTCCGTTGCTTGGTGCCATGTCTTTGCTCTACATTGTACTTGCATTCCTTTGAAAATGAATAAAGAAGAAAGAAAAAGAGAACAAGATGAGAGAGGGAATCCCTCTGTTTGATCTCTTCCATTATCTGTTTGTCTTTATTACAGCTGGAGTCCTCGAGGCCCATAAACGATGAAGAAAGTGCAGCTGATGCTGTATTTTCCAATTATGAAAAAATAACGCAGTAGGGTTTGTTAAGGAAAATTAATCTATTAATACACTTGAAAAGCCAAGTGTATTAATGCAATTGTTGCTCATCTATTGCTGAATTTAGGTTGTTTGTAAGCAGGGGACACAGTTATTAATACAAATCCTCAAAAGAGCTTTAGTTTCTCAGATACCCGAGGTAGAACAAAACAACCATGTTTTTTCATCATTTTGAGAATGATAAATATTTTATACAGCAAAAAGTAATGAATATAATCAATATATTGACTAAACCCATAGGCGAAAAACCACTCTGAAGATAGTGTTGGGTTGGTTGGATTTAGTTCAAATTTGCACTAACAGGGCTGATATCTGCCCTATTCCTCAAACCAATATGATAATCAAATATGTGTATTTATTATAAAACTAGAGCCGAGAGGCTTTTAAATACAAAGTTATCAGAGGTGGAAATTACACTACATTTTAGAAGAAAGTTACTTTTACTTAAGGTAACATACACCGATCAGCCATAACATTAAGACCACTGACAGGTGAAGTGAATAACATGGATTATCTCGTTACCATGGCACCTGGCAGTGGGGGGGATATATTAGACAGCACGTGAACATTTTGAGTTGGAAGCAGAAAAATGGGCCAGCGTAAGGATGTGAGCGACTTTGACAAGGGTTATATTGTGCTGGCTAGACGACTGGGTCAGAGCATCTAAAGAACTGCAGCTCTTGTGGGATGTTCCCGGTCTGCAGTGGTCAGGACCGACCAAAAGTGGTCCAAGGAAGGAAAACTGGTGAATGCTGGTTCCGATAGAAAGGTGTCAGAACACACAGTTAGGAGTAGTTTGTTGCGTCAGGTTGCCCGTGCTGTCCTAATGTTATGGCTGATCGGTGTATGATGATATGTTGGCACAGTTCAGGCCGTCACATTGATTAAGAAACTCTGTAGAAAAACAATGAAGGTGGTAAGCAAAGTATAGTAAGCAAAATATGTTAAGTGAGGAGTAAAAAGCATTTTTTCATGTTAACGCCGACAACTCCCAGACCGGACAACGCCGTGGTAGCGAACTGTCAATAACCGTGGTAGCCCCGCCCTAAATGATCCCCTGCTTCATGGCCTATTTGACTCTAAATGGGACCATAATTTACTGAATGAACATCATGCTGTATTGAAGAAGACTAGAAACTAGCGATTGAGACCATAAACTCATGTTTACAGTGTTTACTGAGGTAATAAATCAAGTGAGAAGTAGACTCATTTTCTCATAGACTTCTATACAATCAGAGGAGTCGCCTCCTGCTGGCCGTTAGAAAGAATGCAGGTGTTGCTGCCTGTACTGACCCCAGTTTTATGACTGAGAATCATGGGAGGGGGGGTTGGAAGGGACTGGGAGCTTGAGCGGGCGTGAAAAAGTGGAGGGGTCCCAAACTGCCTTCTGAAAAATGTGGGGGGACATGTCCTCTGTGTCCCCCCCATTAAATTACACCCGTGTTTATAAGCAGAAGTTTGGCGTCTCACAGCTGAGAGAAAAAGTTTGGTACATGTTTACGCCATCTGTATTAAAAATACCACAAACATCATACATTATTTCAATGAAAGGGGAGTTCAATAATGTAGTTACCATGGTGATACTATACCCTGCCCTCTGCTGGGTTTCTGCTCTCCACAACAGATGCTTTTGAAGTTAAACACAGCCCAGTCTTTTTCAGAGGCATTGATGCTGTCCTCCGTGTGAGGGCATGTGGGTGTGAAGATCAGTGCAACAGCACCAAACAAAGCTCAAGGAAGCAACACATTCACAGTTTACAGGTATAGACGTGCAGCTATCGACTGCACTTATGAGCATCTGCTTTCAGACATTGATCAGGAGCATCCATAGAGGGAGAACAGAGAAGAAACGCTGCTCTGTCTCTCACTCACTCGCATGATTTCGAAGGTGTTGAGACACAGTGTGACCATAACCCCGAGCACAGAAATACATTTACAACAAAAGGGCTTAAAGAGATTTAAATTTACATTCTGAAATTGCCAAGAGAAGTCCTGATCTTTAATTGAATGGAATACTGAAGCATGACATCCAAGAAACCCCAAACTTTAAGAATTGAATCGTTCTTGTGAAGAGAAATGGGCTAAAAGGTTTTAGCAGGTCCGAAACACAGCTACAGGAAAGGTTTGGTTCAAGTCAGAACTACAGTTTCTATTAGTTAAATTTTTTTCCACCCCAAACTGTGAATGCTTTTACATTATTGACCACTAAGGGATGTAACTGAAGTTATTCCAGATGTTTGACAAACTTTGTTTTACGTCTGTGAGTCAGATTCGTAGAAGTAGTCGTTGAGATTTATTTGCAGTAATACAAACCGAAAGTTTCATCTTCAACTGTAACCACCTTTTTAAAGGAACAGTGTGTAGGATCTGCTGGTATCTAGCGGTGAGGTTGCAGATTGCAACCAACTGAAGCCTCTCCCGTGTGCCAAGCATGTAGGAGAGCTACGGTGGCCGACATGAAAACGCGAATGGCGCTCTGTAGAGCCAGTTGTTGTAAGAGTAACGTTGGTCATTTGGTGTGTGTGTGTGTACTTGGGAAGTGAGTGGTGAAGCAAGAGAGAGTTATCGACTTCGGCCCAAGCAGGAAAAGTTAAAACAGTGGTTTGTCCGTTCTGGGCTACTGTAGAAACATGGCGGCCGGCTCCGTGAAGAGGACCAGATCAGACTGTGGTTGTAACGGGTAGCTTCTGGGTGTAAATGTCTAACTCTCAGTGAACCTCTCCTGAATAAATAAAGGTGAAAGAAAATACACTAAAGAAAACATAATTATTAATATTATATTCTATTTCTGCCAATAGATCCCTGGCGTAAATGTTACTCACTGTTCTTTTAAAGGGACTCTATATAAGAATCAGAAATTGCTTGTTAATAGTGACATATGTGGCCGTTAAGTCAACGACAGGCAGCATCCTGTTGCTCTCGCTTGTGTTTGCACTACGTAGACGAGAGCGAGCATTGTTGGCGTTAGTGGACTCCATTTTCTAACTGAATATTTGCTGTGGTTGCACACTGTTAGCCCTGTAAGTGGAGCTGAAAATAAAGCTGCTTGCAAGCGTGCATGTTGTCACATCCGTTGGATTTTCCTGGAAAAAATGGCCCGGATTCTTCACATTAAAAGCAGTCTACAGGCTGATAAAGGAAACCCAGAAAGTCACGGAAGGTCTCACTTTTTAGGTTAAGTTACAACCTGGCAATAAAAAATATATAAAAAAATGTTTATTGTTGTAAAAACTTACATACAGTCCCTTTGAAGTGTGACCTTTATGTCAAATTAATAAATTAATTAACTGTGACAGTTTATTCTTGACCTTTGAAAAAAAATCTTACCTCAAAGTCCAGATTTTTTTTTTTCAGAGCAAACTCCATCTGCTGAGGAAGATAATAAGAGCTTTACTTCACATAGCACGGCCTGATGAAGCTCGACCTTTCTGCCTCTTCTGACACCAAAGAAAGAAATGAGGGTAAAATGGCATTATGTTTATTAAAAGCAGGTTGATCCATTCAAACATCCTAAAGCAACGTACACTGACCGATCTCATGCCGAAACAGCAGCTGACGGTAAAAGTACCGTCCCTACTTTGTAAGAAGCTACGTTAGAAAAGTCAGCAATCACTGCCACTTGTACTGTATTACAATGCTCATCATGAGAGACGCAGGAGAAAGGCATGTTTGTTTCTGAGCCCAAAAACACCCAAAAAAGTAACAAATCTCAATGTAGCGGTCAGTTATTCATAAATTATAGCATGAGTGAGCCAAGATACAACGCGGATAAACGGAGGAGGAAAAATAAATAAACCTCTTGATAATAACAACAACATGGAAACTAATCAGAAAACTTAAGGCTCATTTGGGACCTGAGGATTTCATACATACGGTGTACACAACTATGCCGTTGTTACACACTTCTCACGGAGGAGGAGGGGAGGAAGGTAAGACATCAATTAATCAACACAAGTCTGCTGTTTTACAGTGGATGCGATGGGACACGCTGCGTATTCTCACGACGACACAACAGGTGGAACTGAACCACGTCGGCTCAATATACCTTTGGTTACAGTCAGTTTTCATGGCAACTCTGAGGTCTCGATGTAATGTGGCGTAACGTAAAAAGCATGAATAAAATCCAGGCAAAGTTACAAAGGTCCCAAATTGTGGTTTGTCATAAAGCGATGAGGCTTAGCTCCCTGTTTGTGGCAGGGATTAGTAACAGTTGGTTTTCCTTCTTAGACAGTGCAGGAAGTCTTGGCTTCACCCATTTCTCGACTTAAATACGACTTCACTCACATAAATATGAGCTGTGTAACGTCTCTCCTCCAACCTCGGTAAAATCCCAGCATCCAAGAAAAGTCCAGAGGAACACACAATATCCGTTTAACAGAACCTGCACAGTCCCACAGAGAAAAAATATACACGTCATAATGTGTGCATCACACACCTACTGGGCCTCCGAGGTTAAAACCACATGAGAAGATCCACAGGTTGGAAGGGAGCAGAGAAAGAAACATCTTCAAAGAGACTGCAGTCGAGTCACGGTGTCCTTCCTTCTTCCATAAAAAGCAACTTCTGAAAGAGCCAGTTCCTTTTTCAATAACTCCTTCTTTTAGAAAGGTGGAGGAAAAAAGATTCTTCCTCACAAAAGAGATCTTTGTAGAAAGAAGAGGAAGAAAGACGCGGTAGGGAAGAGGGGAAGGGAGCAGGTGGATATGCAGCTGTCAGCCTCTGGTTGTCTCTGACCTGCTGTTTTCTCCTCTTACTGTAACAAGCAGCCGGAGTGCCGGGTTGATGCAGATGTTTGTCATAGTGCCGTCCTGGCTGTGAGGATTAACGCCGCGAGGTTGACCAGGGGAAACGCAGAAGAGTCCGGGGCTGCTCCCGTCGCTATGGAGCCTGAAATACACAAACAGATCAAAATCCAACATCTTCGCTCCTCTGGTGTGTCTAGAAATGTTGCTCTGGAAACACGTCACGTTATTTATTACAGTAAAATAATACACCATTTTCCTGTATGCTGTTTTTTTATTCTTCTGGGGAAGTATGTTTTTATTATTAAGCGGAATAAAAGGAACTATTATGATGACATACTATTAGGGAAAATATCGATTAATTTAATTATATTGACTGATACTGTAATTGCGATATTAGAGGGAATGATAATTGTTACATAATTATTCTCATTTTCATTGAAAGGTACAGTGCAGCCCTACATATTATCATGATGACATACTCTATCTACTTACAATCAGCTTTCATCCACCTTTATTCATTTGTTAGTATTTATTTTATTATAATACCATGCATTTCCTTTTTTTATGATCATGA
This sequence comes from Sebastes umbrosus, assembly GCF_015220745.1. NCBI lineage: Eukaryota > Metazoa > Chordata > Actinopteri > Perciformes > Sebastidae > Sebastes > Sebastes umbrosus. The sequence goes on along the minus strand of NC_051274.1, from coordinate 32,411,761 downwards.
TTTTTATTTTAACAAATTTAAATATATTTTATTTTCCACTCACTTACTTCCTTAACATTATTATTATAATTATTATTATTATTATTATTACTGATATTTTGTACACTGAATTTGTGTTTGTTTGTCTGTTTCTCCTTGCTTTATTTAATTCTATTTATTTATTTTTTCTTCCTTTTATTTATTTAGTATTTATTTATTTTTCTTTCCCCTCACAGAAAAATCTTGTTTTTGGATTTATGAATATGTTATGGCATGTCCTCTGGCTTATTCATTGATACTGTATGATGAAATGATTCTGGATCTTGGAGAACAGAGTAGTGTATGATCTAAGTGAGTCAATAAATATAAGATAAAAACTTGTATGCTGTTTTTTTTATTCTTCTGGGGAACTATGTTTTTTTTTTATTTAGCGGAATAAAGGGAACTATTATGATGACATATTGTCTCACAATCAGCTTCCATCAACCTATTCATTAATTAGTATATATTTTATTTAATATAATTTAATTTTTTATGATCATGATTATTATTGTTTTTACAAATTTCCCTTTATTTTCCACTCACTTACTTACTCACCATTATCAGAATAAATATTATTACTACTATTTTGTCTGTTTGTTTGCCTGTTTCTCCTTGCTTTTATTTTATTTTTCTTCACTTTCTTGCTTTTATTTATTTATCTATTTTTCTTTCCCCGCATATAAATATATTGCTTTTGATTCATGAATATGTTATGGCGTGTCCTCAGGCTTATTTATTAATACTTTATGATGAAATGATTCTGTATCTTGGAGTACAGAGTACATGTATGATCTAAGTGAGTCGATAAATAAAAAGTAAAATAATAAAAAACACAGCATTTTCTTTTATGCAGTTTTCTTATTCTTCTCAGGAAGTATATTTTGTTTGTTTGTTTTTTTCTCCTTGCTTTTATTTTACTTTATTTATTTATTTTTTCTTCCTTTTATTTTTTTATTTTTTTTCCCTCTGCACATAATATTGCTTTTGGATTTATGAATATGTTATGGCATGTTCTCTGGATTATTCATTAATACTGTATGATGAAATGATTCTGTATCCTGGAGAACAGAGTAGATGTATGATCAAAGTGACTGTTTTCTTATTCTTCTGGGGGAGTATGTTTTATTATTAAGAGGAATAAGGGGAACTATTATGATGACATACTGTCTCAAAATCAGCTTTCATCTACCTATTACTCTGTTAGTATTTATTTTATTATAATACAATGCATTTCTTTTTTATGATCATGATTATTTTTACAAATTTCACTTTATTTTCCACTCACTTACTTAACATTATCATTATTATTATTACTAATATTTTGTCTGTTTGTTTGTTTGGCTTTTTCTCCTTGCTTTTATTTTATTTATTTATTTTTTCTTCCTTTTATCTATTTATTTTTCTTTCCCTCTCGCATAAATATATTGCTTTTAGAATTATGAATATGTTATGGTATGTCGTCTGGCTTATTCATAAATACTGTATGATGAAATGATTCTGTATCTTGGAGTACATGTATGATCTAAGTGAGTCGACAAATAAAAAATAAAAATTCTTCTGTGGAAGTATGTTTTTATTATTAAACGGAATAAGGGGGACTATTATGATGACATACTGTCTCACAATCAGCTTTCATCAACCTATTAAATTGTTAATATTTTTTTTATCATAATACAATGCATTTCCTTTTTTATGATCATGATTATTATTTTACAATTTTCAATTTTCTTTCCACTCACTTACATACTTACCATCACCATTTTTATTATTACTAATATTCTGTCTGTTTGTCTTTTTCTTCTTGCTTTTATTTTATTTATTTATTTTTTCTTCCTTTTATTTATTTATTTATTTATTTTTCTTTCCCTGCACATAAATATATTACTTTTGGATTTATGAATATGGAATATTTATCGATAAAGTATGATGAAATTATTCTGTACCTTGGAGTACATGTATGATCTAAGTGAGTCGCTAAATAAAAAGTAAAAAGCAAGCCAATTATAAAATGCATGTGTGTGGTGTGAGTACACGTATATGTCAACAGATGGCACTGGTACGCTGCGCTCCTTTATGGCTTTCAAGGAGTCAGACTGTAGACGTGTGGGCACAGCAGCAGACATAGTTTGACTAAAAGAAATAAAAAATACACTCTTAAACAACCAGCTACTGCGAAATATTCTTCGCATGTCTGAGCCCATTTTGTTATTTGATAATATGTATATTTAAGAGACTGTATTTTTTTTTACAGCCAAGACAACTGTAAACAAAACATTTATCCATAGCTTCAAAGAGAAACGGCTTATTTGAAGACTCACCATTATCTACTAACATTTAATGGGGGGAAAGAATATACCTCATGGAAGTGTCAGAGATAACCAATTTATCTAAAAAGAGCAGCCTGAAAAAGACCACAATGTATTGTAGCTACAGAACATGTTGTGTTCACGGTGCATATCTTAACACTCACACATTGGGTCTTTTTGATTTAGGGAGACAAAAAAAATACTTCCTCATATGCTCGAAACACCAGTGTACGGGTGTTAGACTCATAACTAACTCTTAATCTGTTTTTGCAGTGACTTCTCAGCGCTGTCCCACCTGCTATCTTGGGGATGGTAATCTGGCGGCTGCTGCTGCCCTCCCCTCCCTCGCTGAAGGGTTTGATCTGGATAACGTAGTCCTGGTTGACCGGCAGCGACAGCTCCAAGGAGGTGGTGTTGGTCTCCACCACACTGGGTCGGCCGTGTTTGTCCTGGCTGTACATCACCTGGAAGAAAGCGCAGAGGTGAAGGATGATGACAAATGTGAGGAATGGCAGGAAGCCACTCCAGATACCATGCATCATGTGAGTGGTTTCACAGTGTCCTTGTTGATGCGCTGACAAGAAAATCAGAGCTCTAGCTTGTGTTTCTTTCAGACGGCTCTGTGAGATGTAACGTGCTGCCTCTGAATCTAACAAGGATGAATCTGACTGTAGAATATGTGCACGTGGCTGTGATGGACCACCAGAGGAGAAGGGAGCGGCACAGATAAGGGGAATGTAGAGATGCATCAATCCAGTCGGCTGCAGCTCGACTCTGAACTGTGGATACATCTGCCCGTTTCACCACACAGTAAGCGCCCCGCTCTCAGGAGACCCCTCCAATGTAATGAGAATAACATATTCTAAACGTAGGAGGCTGCAAATTAACGTCTGAACACTATTTTTTAGATCGATAAGCCGAATGGCACTTCAGAGGGATTCATAACCTAAAAATGCAATTTCTGAAGTAATCATTAGAATATGTATTATGCATATGATGCTGCAATGACAAGTCAAATGTCATAATCTGGGATGGTGATAATCAATCTACCGGTAACACGTATATGACTCCCCTCTTGAGAAACAATAGGCAATTTGTGGAGGACTTAATTTAACAAAATGAAATGAATAAGCAGCTACACGTCACACGGTGTGATATGTAGCTGCATATTCATTTATTGTGCTCAAGTGTGATTCACACCACCCCAACTTCAGTATGAAGTAGTTAGAACGTGGCAGCTTACTGCACTTCCAAATTAAATGCAGTTAAAGCTGCAGATGGTAACTTTGAGCAAATGTGATGAAAAGTTATTTTTATAAAACGGTCATTATATCCTGACAGCAGTACAAAATCCTTTTCCTCTGTCTCCTCTTAGTGCTCCTAAAGGCTTTTTCAAGATTCCACCGCGCCAAAAAACAACTAAATCAGAGCCGAGGAGTCTCTCAAGCAGCTGTCAATCACTGCTTGCGAAACTCACGAACTCCGATCAAACTAGGCAGCGCTGATCAAATATGAATTAATATTCTGTTACTGTAATGCCTGTAATGAGAAAGTGTGTGACCCGGCAGCCATGTCGAAAACTGTCGAATCAAAGCTAAGCACTGTCCACCAGCCGGAGAACACTTTCTCATTTTACAGCTAAACAGTCCACTACAAGATGTTTCTGGAAACATTTGAGGAGAGAAATAGGTATTACAGTAACAGAATATTGACTCACATTTGATCAGCGCTGCCTAGTTTGACCGTTTGGTCGGAGTTCACGAGGTTCGTGAGCAGTGATGGACATCTGCTTTAAGGACAGCTACATTATTTGTTTCACAGATTATCTGTCTCATGCACTACTGTCACGATATAGTGAAATATAGTGAAAATGAGATTTATAAAAATAACTGGTAACACCTTATAATAACCATCATTTATTAATGGCAAATTGATAGTTCATTAAACTTAGTAAATAGTTATTTTACTGTTAAAAACAAGGCAAAAGTGAGCATGGCTCACATCCCCGCGCTCGCTGCTTGACCTGTACTAATGTAGGGCATTTTTTGAAAAATGTAAAAAATGTTGGGCACCCTGGACTTCTAACAACCAAAAGGCATAATTACACCACACTGTCAACTATCATACCAAATTTGAAGTTCCTAAGTTAAATAGTTTCAGAGCTCTGCTCCGGAAACGAAAATGTGACACGCGGACGGACGGACGGACACGCGGAGCGCTATATACCCCCGACTATGGGGGTATATACGGGGGTATAATTAGTAAACATTATTAATTATCATTTTGTTGTTTGTTAACAGTAAAATAACTATTAACTAAGTGTAATTAACTATCATTTATAAATGATGGTTATTATAAAGTGTTACCAAATAACTTTTTTTCTATCATACTTGCTCAAAGTTCCAGACTCAAGCTTTAACTCCACGGTGAGAAGTTCAGCTGCTTCCTCACTTATCAGCAAAATCAGTGTACTGTATTCATAAATAAGTGCAGCCAAAACTGGCAAAGAAAAAAAGTGCTCTCATATGGAGTAAATGGAGCAAGTGACAGTCTGTCATTCTCTGTTATTCTATAAAACCACTCAGTCGTCGGAGCTGCAGCCAGTCCGGTTTAACTAGTGTAAAAGTTTCCCTGCGTCGTACCTTATATCCTGTGACTTCTGACTCGTTCTCCAGAGCGTGGACTTGGTCCCACTTCAGGATGACCTTGGAGTTGGAAGTGTTCCACATGATTTTGACCGGGGCTTGACTTGGCGCTGGAGGAGGACAAAGAGGAGGAAGAGGAGGAGGGAGAAAAAAACACAAACCCCCCCTCGGTCGATAAACTGTAAAGTCCAGAATCAACTCAGCATGAAGGAGATTTTCTCATTACCAGTTTATCATGCCACTGTTAGGAGAGAGCAGGAATATATGTGTGTGTGTGGGAGTGAGTGTGTACGGCTGTGATATATTAAACCTGTGATATATCGTATGTATATTATTAGCCTATATGAACATAAGGTGCTACTCATCTGTCAGAGCCCTGTGGGGTTTTTAAATGCCACGGAGGTTATTGCTTCGATGAGTGTTGTTTGAATCTTGGACGCACACGTGTACGCTCACTGACACGCTGGTGACGTATAGGAAGAAAAGTGTGAAACAACATAAAGAGGTAACGTTTATAGGAAATGTCTCAGCAGGGAACATCTCATCATTCTCTCTAGCGAGGCCTGCGTGTCAAATCGCACAAAATGATCGTAAATTAAACTGGCATTTACATCACAGATTTGCCGCGTCTATCAAGTGACAGGAGTAATACATGAGTCATGACGTCCCTCAGTTTCACACTCATCGGTGCAAGAAGTTTCCTGTGTTGTTTAACTCTGCAATGGGAATTTTTCTATACCGTCTCGTATGAACCTCCGCGGGGTAAATGTGCATCGGTACATCCTGCATGAATCATCACCGTCCTGCATTATTATAAACTATAGTGACCTGATTATGGGTCATCCAGCCTCGCTCCTTCTTCCTCTCCTCACAGTTCTCATGCATTAGCTCCATGTTGTCAAGACGTGTAGTTGATGCAGCTGCTTCGACATACAGTACGTCGAAGTTTGCTTTTCTAAAATCAATATTTTCCCCAGCCATCGTAGCGTGTTTTTGCGCAGCAGAAAAACAACGTGGAGAGCATCCAGACGAGCCGACGCATGGGACGGTACCGAGGAAGGGTGGTGAGAACGAGGGTGCTGTGATTGAGAGAGCGAATCATCTACCAGCTATTCTGTTAGAAAACAGGGGCGAAACTGGTTGTTTACTAATGTGTGATGTTATGCAGTCCAAAGGGGCGTATCGGCATGGGAACCATACGTTAAGATTACCAAAGCAACTGTGAACTAAAAACAAAAGTCCTCTCTCCAGGTTACATGGTGGAGAGGAGGTCATGTTGCTCAGGCTCTATCTGTTTGGCAACGCCTGGAAGCTGCTCGACGTCCTCCTGGATCCATATTCGTATTATATGTATGAATTTTTGTCATATGGATTGTCTATGTTGTATTTTCATTATGTTGTTACTCTGTAGACACGACATCTACTGCACGTCTGTCCGTCCTAGCAGAGGGATCCCTCCTCTGTTGCTCTTCCTGGGGTTTCTTCCATTTATTCTCCCTGTTAAAAGGTTTTTTTTCTGGTTATGTTATTCCTCATCCGATGAGAGCGTCGTACAGTAAAGGACAGAGGATGTCGTATCCTGTACAGATTGTAAAGCCCGCCTCAGGCAGATCTGTGATATTGGGCTATACAAAGAAAATTGACTGTTTCTGTTTTCTGAATCTGACAGGCTATGATATGAGTAAATAATAAAATATTCAACTACAGCAAGTTTTGTCTTTAAGCCTTTTGGGCATTATCTAAAGTAATAATAAGCGTCCAAAGTGATGTAAACCTTCAACTTTTCTTGGGGGGCTGACCTTGAAGGTATAAAGAAAACTATATACGGCGTTGGAGGCTCCGGTTCATTCCTATGAGAGTTGCTCAGTGGCGCATGAAGACAAAATGGCTCGACTGCCGAGTGATAAAGTACCCGGATCATCGGGCCATCTTCCGCATCCACTGGGCCCGTAGAGCAGGCGCGGTAGCATTTCCTTTACCTCCGCCTCCAAGCCCTCGGTCTGGGTCTCATTCACATGAACGGAGGAAGAGAAATAACTCTGGATTTGGCTATTAGTGCAACTTTTACAGTAGTTTACAACTTTTAGGTCCTGATGATTTAAATAAGGGCTATTAGAGTGTTCATACTGAAGAGTTGATTTGCCTCAGACGTCTCTTTCCCAATGTAAGTCTGTGAGAAAAAATATTTTTGGGGCCCAATGGCATCATGTGACGGACATCGTTTGGCCACTACGAAAATTAGCTTCAAAGCCCGGCGCTCTTACTTGGGGGAGGACGCCCAAACCCCCCGCCACACCCCATACCCCAATGGCTGCACAGCACCTAAGCCCTCTAAAAACATGGATGACGTGCAACAAGGGTCCCCCGGCTGGGACTCCAATCGTGGGCGTGGTAGTTAAATAAATAAAACGGTTAACGGATAAACAAGAATCCTCCACGTGGTTCCTTTAAGGTGCTCCTGTGCGGTGAATATTTCCTATTTTCACATTAATTACCAAATGGACGATGCACCACAGTCAGTCCCCACCCTCCAGTATACTGAGAGTCCTTACGTGGTTTCTTGGTGGTGACATTGACTACGATGCTCTGTGGACCCACTCCGGCTCTGTTATAGGCCCGCAGGGACATGTAATAGGTACTTCTGCCCTCCAGGTCCCTGATGAGGACTGAAGTCTTATTCCCCACCGTCCTGATCACGGTGGCTGTGTCCTGCTTCTTCCTCTCACCCCAGTACTGCAACTAAACACACACAACAAACACACAGATTATACTTAATCAGCTCCCATCGTTCCGTCTGTAACTGCACTACTGTGGGCCTGAATCCTGGAGGGCTTCACGGCGCTCATACACTGCATGAATAATTATATAGACACCAATACAAAAAGGTCATCGTATCGTTATCCAATATATAATGCCACTGCTTATAGCTGTTGGCACTGTCCACTACATTAGTACAATCCCTATTATGTGGGCATGTGTTGGTTCTGACCTCGTAGCCCAGTATGCGTCTACGGTTGTTGCTCCAGGCTAGCGGCTTCCAGGTGACCTCCACCTCCGACGCTGATACGCTCTTCGCCCTCAGCCTCCCCGGAGCTCTGCTGGGCTCTGAAAGGTACACGGGATAGTCAGGATGAGGAAGAGGAGGAGGACACGGATTCACTACACCCACGTCTAAGGAATGACTTATTGAATGTACTGTGTGAGGAGGAGGGAGTCCTGGAAAGACAACGTTACAGACCCTGAAAACTGTCGTCCAAATCTTCTCTGTAACAATAAATATTCATCAATAAATGTACAATAATTTAGTTCAGAAAAGAAACACCCTTCGTTATAATTTATTAAGAGTTTACTAGTCATAATCTCATCTGATCTACCTCATCAGACTATCTGGGTGTGGATTGATCAGATTAGATTGACAGTGCTGTCTCTCCACAGCAGCAAACAACTTCAACTGTCTCCAAATGTTGGTTCAATATTGCTGAATCCCAATCGGTGCGTGGAAATGAGTCCAGCCCACCTCGAACCGTTGAGAAGAGCTCAGACAGAAATATGAAATAACCCAAACTGTTCTAACTTTGGCAGAAATGTTGTGTGTTCATGCAGGACCACATCGATCACATTAGAGGGATAGTTCGGGTGTTTTTAAGTGGGGTTGTATGAGGTACTTATCCATAGTCAGTGCATTACCTACAGTAGATGATGGGCGGCACGCCTCCAGTTTGGAGAAACAGACAGGAGGAACCAAAGCAATGTACAGCTGTGGACGGGGCCGGCAACAAAACATATTTTAGCCACCTAAAAAATCGATATCACTTTAAGTGTACGCTATATTCAGATATTTTCACTGGTTTACCTCGCCGTCAGGCAGCTATACAGTCCAACGGGGAACTGAAGCCGTTATCTATGCTCTCACCAAAGACTCGCCACCAGACTCCTCTGAAAAAAGAATCGGTCAAAACTGAGTATGGACCGTGGCTGGTCTTTGTATGGTTAGTTCAGATTCACCAAAGTCACACAAATAGCACAAATTAACTAACGGATCGAGGCAGCAGTAGACCAGCAACCCCCGCGAGGTAAAAGTACAGTTTTTTTTCAATGGAGTCTGGTAGCTTTGGCGAGAGCATAGATGGATACAACGGATACAACTGGATAAAGCGGTGAAAATATTTTAAATATAGCGTACATTTGAAGTGATATTGATTTCTTTTAGGTGGCTAAAATACGTTTTGCTGCCGGCCCCGTCCACAGCAGTACATTGCTTTGATTCTGTGCGTTAACTCCTGTCTGTTTCTCCAAACTGGGGGCGTGCCGACTGTCATCTACTGTAGGTAATACACTGACTATGGATCAGTACCTCATACAAACCCACTTCAAAACACCTGAACTATCCCTTTAAGAAACTGTTTGGGAAAATAAGTTTTCTCAGGGTGTTTGGAAACAGGATTTGTTCACTTTTAGTGACAGTTTGAAATTGACAAGTGTCAACCTGAGAGTTGGTCCATTTGTTTTTCATGCATGGCTTTGCAGAACTCTCTTAATCTCACAATCAACGACTAAAACCAATCTGATCTGTAATTACTGGCACAGTGTAAGTGTTAAGCTAACACATGCGTCGCTGTGTAGTTGTAATGGTACACACCTTCCTCCGCTGAGTAGATGGTGGTCACCGGACTAAAAGGGCCTTCTCCCTTGTTGTTGTAAACCCCGACTTTGACTTGGTAAGGGGAGTAGGGAGGGATGCTCTCGTTCTTGAAGACGTATCTGGAGGCATCCGGGGACGTGACAGCAGCCTGCATCCAGCCCTGCGCCCCGAGTGGGCGGAAAGCCACCACGTAGCCAAAGCCCGGACCGCTCTGCAGCTCCTCGGGAACGGGCTAAGGAGGAATGAGTCAGAAGAATGACTCAAGATGACTGATCTTAAAGATATTAATACCTACAAGAAATGCAGCTATGCACAGATTAGGGCACATAAGGAGGAAAAGTGCTGAGGGCGGTACTGTACTTGCAAGCCTTGCATGAACTTATCACTCTGTCTGCTTAAGAGCTTTTATACTGAGGAGAAATGAAACGGAACGATCCAAACAGAGCTGTAAAGGTATTCTTTATTCTGTTTCAATTTCACATTTAAAGAAATTAACAACTAAAAGTGAAGTCAGAAATATATAAACACTAAGTGTCCATTACTGTTGTGTTTGATATCAATATTAACAGGTTTATATATCGTATATTTCATATTTACATGTCAAATTTGTGTGTTTTTTTTTTTTCAAATGAATATCAACTCCAAACAAAAATGTTACGTATGTAAATACAAGTTTACCTCCCAGGTGATGACCAGCTCTGAACGTCCTCCGCCGCCGCCGTTCACTCTGGCCGGAGTCACTCTGGGAACTAACAGATCAACCACAGCGTTAGAAGAAGTACCAGTCAAGTATCTGTAGTAGTACTCTGTTGCTCACCACTAAATTACCAGAGTTGGAGGTATTTAATTTATTCAATATTTATTGTCAACTTATTTAAGTCCAACATATTCAGGAGTTAGACCTTTCTTAAATTCCTACTTTAAAGAGTACTCCACCGATTTAACGTTACACTGATCTGACGCTGTCGGACTCACGATGGACAAAGATACTGGCCCAATCCCAACGTCTACTCTCGCACATTTCCGTAAGTCCGCATTTCTGCAGACTTTGCCTGAGGGAATTACCCACAATTCAAAGCTTTGTGACGTTATGGTGCCTTCAAATGTGTTCTTGTTTACCGTGTTCACGAAAAGAATCCATATGAACGTCCCCCTCATGTCGTATTGACGACCTCGTGAGTGGAAAGTTTTAAGATTAATCACGATTAAATATTTTAATTGATTGACAGCCCTAGTTCATCCATATAAATGTTTGTGTGTACATGTGTACTTATCTATGGATATGGATATGGATAAAAACTCTATGTGTATGGTTTCTTATTTACGCATTTGGAGTGGGTGATTTAATTGTAAAATGTAAATTGAAATCTCTTTTTAATCCACTCCTTTGACTAGATTTGATTCACGTTGGTTCTGGAACACGTATAGGGTCTATTATGTGTATTTTCTATGCACTGCCCTAAAGCGGGCTTGTTTTCCCCCTCTCTCCACACACTCAGGTGAAACTGTCTGACTAAAGCTGCCAAGCGTCAACATATTTATTGTGTGTTTAATTCATTCATGTGTTGTGCACCCTGAGGAAGAATTCTCTGAAATGCACTGGTACAACGCAGCACTTTGAAGGGATGTAATTGCAGTCCTGAAGTAGGAGTTCTCTGTATATATACAATGGGCATAATTTGCAAACAATTGGTGTCGGTGTTGGCAGCAGAAGAAACGTTAAGGAGCTTCTGATACGTACGCATTTCTTTGGTGCGGGCCTTTTTGGAGGGTTTGCTGGGCTCTCCCGTTCCTATGCTGTTGGTTGCCAGGACTCTGAACTCATAGTCCACCCAGGGACTCAAGTCAACGACGGCGGATGACAGCTGCTTCCCCCCGAGCCGCTCCAGAACTGAGAGACATCACAGAATACCTTTCATCAAAACCCTGCAAAGATCTGCCACTGAAAGTTAGCCAAGCTGGTGATGTGTTATTTACTCTCACTTCATGTGTGGTCTTTGAAACGGATACCAGTCACGTCCCCCCACGATCTTTTTTATATCTACTAACATCACATTTTAAACTCAGACTGTGAGATGAGATGAAACCGGCCTACCGGTGGTGACGGCCTGCCAGCCGAGAGAGAAGGGCGTCCTGGCCTGGATGGTGTAGCTGAGGACGGGGCTGTGGTTGTCCATCCCGGGTCCCCAGGACAGAGAGGCAGTGGTCTCTGTCATCTCAGTCACCTGACAGTCCACAGGAGGACCGGGGGGACCTGGAAGCATAATTAGTCACAGGATGATATAAACTGTAGAGATTAATGAAGACGAGAGGCAGAAGAACGAGTGTGTGGGCCGTAATTAGAGCAGATGTAACAGACTGATTAGAAAGAGAGTTTCAGGACGAGAATAATACCGCCCTCCAATCTGTCCAAACACTGAAAGAACAAAAAAATATAAAAAAACAGGAACAAAACAACACATTGTTATGTTTTTTTTTTTCTTAAGTGCAGTTTATTGTTCTACAATTTAGAACATAAAAAGATCATAACATGCCCTACAGCAGTGGTTTCCCATGTGGCGGTTTGCAAGGTGAATCAGAGAGGTCACGAGACGACCAACAGGATAGGAAGGAAGAAAATACCTGAATATTACTTTCAGCTGTGCATTTCTTTCTCTAATCGTTGCATTTTTTGATAGTTTAACTTCCTCTAAAGATTCAAATATAAAAGTCTAAGGACATTTTCAGGGAAAAATCACAAATCCACAATGAATGAATGTATGTAACCTGTGACGAGGAGTCACAAGTAACCTGACCCGCTAGATGGTTTGTTACACAGAACCATCTGAGAAGCCGTCATTGGATGTTGAGTTTAATTTTACAAACACAGTCAATTTAAGCCCAACCATGTTGTTTTTTCCTAAAATAAAGTGGAGTTGTTGCCTAAATCGTTCCAAAAATGAATTCATTCCGTCGTCCATCAAAATATTATACAGCAACAAGTAGGTCTAGTATTATATTATATGATTTTATTGAGAACCAATCTATTGTAAATTGATTATTTATTATCTGGAATGATTATACCTGGTTTTAGTATTAAACACTATTGTCTTTTATTATCTTTTATTATTTTAAAGAACTACTGTCTCACACTCAACATGTGAATTTAAGCACGTTAATGCATGAGTGTATGTATGATCCATGTTTGATGCGTGTATGTACATTGTGACTTTGGTATGTTGTGTGATGAAATTTCCCTGTGGGACAATGAAGTATATCTTATCTTATCTTAAACGTAAGCAAGTGTTTTTATTTGTATTCACAACATTAATCTCGTGTTTACTTCGACCGTAAAGTGACGCCAAGGTGTGACGAGAACGTGTTGGCCATACTGTCAGCTGTTGTACTTGTGTTTACATTCTTGGCTAGCAGATGGTTTGTAGTAGAAATGGCTTCGCTAAATGAAGCTACAGCGGCGATGTGTGTAAACAGACATTACTCGTCAATGCAGAACAACAAACGTGACTTCAAGGTTTGATTCTTTTTCTAACATCCTCACCTCTGACTACCACATCAGTGGCAATAGACACGCTGTCCACCTTGGTCTGAACGGCACACGTATATTTCCCAGCATGCCTCAGTTGAATGTTCCGGATCATGATGTCACCGGCCGAGCGCTGTCGGTGCAGAAGTTAGGAGAAAAAGACGACAAAAAGAGTAAAGAAAAACAGTAAAATGTTAGAAAATTGAAGTAAAAGTACTGCAGAAACAAGAGCAATGTCACAGTGATTTCATTGTATTACATAATGGAGGAGAAAAGGTGCAACACAAGTCCAGGGACGCACCAAATGACTGAGCGAAGGCTTTAGTGATCATTTATAAGGACAGCTCTTTGTACTGTAGCTGCTCTCAGCTCGATCCCTTTTTATTCCCTCTGATTCAATTTAATCTGCAGACAACCATTCAATGCCAAATGCATTATTGGCTTTGAACTTTAAAGTTATAATGTTGCGTTGATATCTTATCTATGAAAGTAAGGGGACTGTGGAACGGTAAGAGACTCGATAATTACTTTGATGCATAATCAGGGACGTTTTTATAAAAGATAAAAGTTCAGTTGCTGCAAGTCATTCACTCTTTGAAACTCTCCCTGCCATCATTAAAATAATGTAGCCAGGGATGGAGCGGGTCACAGATCGCTCACTTTGGAACATTTTATATACAGCATGAAAAAAAAGAAGCTCTGAGTTTGCTTATGAAATCAAGTGAGACTGTAAGAAGTCCTGCAAAAATAAATTTATCATATGTTGAGTGGCTTTTAGTCATAGAAGAAAAGGTAAATGGCATTCTCGGTCTGTTGCAGGTCACGTCTGTATATACAAGACTTTATAAATTGCATAAATTGCTTTATGTTAAGGCGGCCTTGTCATGAATTATAGGGTGTTGGGTGACATATGGAAGTTTTTTATTATTATTTGAGAACCCCTTGAGATGTACCAGGTGGTCTTCAAGGGGACAATAACACAATATAAGCACAATTTAAACATTTAACAAAAAACTAAAATAACAACAAGATAATTAGACAAAAGTGTAATTAATACAAATGTGACACAACTAGTCAAACAAAATACAAAACTAACATCAAATAATAAGTAGGGCTGTCAATCGATTCAAATATTTATTCACCATTAATTGCATGATTGTCCAGAGTTAATCGTGATTAATCTGTTCAACATGAACCTTAAAGGGAGATTTGTCAAGTATTTAATTATCAACATATAGGCAAGTGAGGCAAGGTTACAGTTTTATAGAAAAAAGATTAATGTCAGTGAGTAAGTAATGCAGTCATAAAACGTAATTAAAGAGGTATTATTATTTACGGACATGTACAACTGATTCTATAATAACAAGTGGAAAGATGAGATAGTTGAAGAAGCTATAATCATAAAGGCTTTCTTAGCTATTGACTTAGAGACTGTAGGAACAGAAAAAAGAGCTGTGTAGAGAGTCTCAATTGATGATTAGAGGAGAAAAGTACCATAAGCTGTTTCTAATAGTAATCAGGGTAATTGAAATGTTTGCATTTAAAAAATAAAGTGTAGCCAATGTGGCTGTCTTCTTATGATGGCAGCAGGGTAATTAAGAGTTTCGTACATTGTGAAATGATGGGTTGTGAATGGACAGCCAAGAACTCTATTAGTCTATTAGTAGTAATAGAGTAAACTCTATTAGTAGTCTGCATACTTCAGCCTTTTAAGTAATATAAGTGTATATCAGACCAAAAATATTCAGCATCTTATTTCAGTTTTAAAGTGTATTTCAGTTTGTTCTCTACAGTCTGTGGTTAAAATGTCTCCAAATGAAAAAACTTTCCAGATAGACACGAACATGAGTCTCATCACTTTACCAATCACAGCCCTAACAGCAGTGTGACTGCAGCTCTGGCAGGAACAATTAGCCCGATAAACGTGCGCGGAGCGTGTTTCTATTTTGAGCTGCAAAAATGTTCTCAACTCAAACAGTGAGGTCGGTGTAAATATCGCTGGAGGCACACAGCTTTCCTATCGTTCAACACTTGGAGGATGCAGCGTATTCTCTACCAGCAGACTTAAAGGAAGCTGTTTCACATGATGTGATTTTTAACCGTTACTACTCTGTGTCATCATTTCAACAGTGAATTTGAAAATAACATTAACCCATGATATACTATAATTGTGCCAAATCTGTTTCCATTTCTGAGCCGTGGAGCTGCCAGCACATGATCAGCGGTAAAATCGCTCAGCGCTGGATATGCCATTGTTTTCTTTTGGGAAGACGCACCGCTCGAAGTTGATTATTACGGAATGATTTCAACTTTGACCTCAGTTGCCGCTGACTTTTCAAAGCGCAACCAATGAGATAACAACTGCATCTGTTGTTGTTGCTGCTGTTGCCTAGAAACAGTGACTATGTGTGCATGCACAAAATATTCTGGTTTTTGCCATTATTCCGAAAAAGACAATGGTTGCGTCCGAAATTTCATACTAACATGCTATTTAATACGCAGTGCATCCAAAAAGATACATACAGTACTACTGTTTATTCACACAAAAGTATGTTGAACGATAGTACAACTATTGAGTATGTAGTGCACAATATGTGATTTCGGACGAAGCCAATATTTCTACGTATTCCTAAAGTGTTTACATGGCTTATGAAAATGAATATTCCTGTTTACATGCAACCATGAATACTCCGATTAACAAAACCGGTGGCGGACGCGTTCGACCGTGCGAAAGCAGCCTCCCTCTTTCTTTCAATGTATACATGTCAAAAGAATGCTCCTAAAACCTGAATAGTATCAGCATATCCCACATGTCTTAATTGGAAAATGCTTCATTCGGATTAAGGCCTTGTTCAAAATATCCAAACAGAATATGCTTTTTACATGACTCGTATCAAACGCATAATACTGTCATGTTTTGAATAATAGTGGAATTTTATTTGTGCATGTAAACATAATCAGTGAATTCAATTCAGTGAACTCAATCCTTGTGTACTTTTTGATGGAATATCATACCTGTGCTATGCTTTGTCTCTGCGAGGCTCTGTGCCTGACCTCGCGGTGGGCGAAGATCAAATTTCTCATGACGTGAAGGCAGCTTTATGCAGCGCTCAAGAGTTTGTTACTTGATTTCTACTCAAGATACCTTAAGGTATTAAGTAATGACTCACTCAGCTACTTAAAATTGATATTCCCCAGTTTACTCTGTGATGGATCGAAGAGGCACATTTCATCTCTATTTGTAACAGATATTTGAACTTTGAGAAAGTATTCGAGTGTAAAAAGTCAAATCAATTCACACATTTAGGGGAGCAGTACTTAGATTTTACACGAGCTACACTGATGATGCCTTCACCTGACGTACAAGCTAATGACTCACTGCTCTATGTTACAAGTTTTAACCTCCTCGACTTCACAGCTATTAGTCGAGAAAACTGAAAAGCATGTGTCATAATCAGGAAAAGTTTAAGTAACGCGACCATTCAATATGTCAAAAGTTTCTCTACCACGTCTGCACGTCGGCGTGGGTTTGGTGCGGAGGAGTCAAGTGTTTGAATGAACTGCAGAGCTTCATGCAATTATAAAGCTCTTGTTGTTGTTATCGTGCCAGATGAAAAAAAAAACCAACAAGAGGTGATAAAGAAGCTAAGGCCTCATAATTGCTTTTCCTAATTAAAAGAGAAATAATATTTGGTGTTAGATGATCAAATGTAATGCATGGCTGAACATTGCATAATGAATCAGTTGGTTGCTGCTTTTTGTCAATGGAGGAGGTGTTATTAACAAGCACAACAGGCAAACACAGAGCTCTTGTTTAGTCAAAAAAATAAATAATCCCATCCGTATGATTCATCATGAACGAGCGTTCAATACTTCGCCCCTTAAAGGATGAAGCTGAAATGAAGCTGTAGAGGAACGAGACGTAAATGTGTTAACGATCGTTGTAATGGAGTTCAAATAGCTCATTTCCTTATGAGTCACTCTAAACTACTGGATGTACTGTACGTAACATTTCATCTCTAATAGGAAGTAGAGAATGATGTTCACAGTATTTTAGAGAGTGTAACTATTTGCATATGGCTTCACTTTGAGCATCTTCAGATGCTGGAAGCTTTTTTAAGTGGTAAAGTCATAAGCACAGAGGCACCACATTCAATCTGTCAAGAGGAGATAGAAGTACATGTTGTTTTTTTATCTCAGGAAATGTTACTTGGTAAACACAAGAATCCGGTGATTGAAATATATTTTGTAGTTCAGCTTTGATAAAGTGTTCAAAGGTAATTTAGAAACCTGTGTGTTCCATTACTGAAGCACACAGTTATGAGTTTGATTCCATGTGCAACACGTCCTTCATGTTCTTACCCTGAAGACACAGAGGACCTAAACAGGGCCGTAGCCGGAGTTTAGAAGTTAGTAAGGTCCAGAAGGTTTTCTTTTAATGGATAATATTAAGCGGGGGGGTCTGGGGTCCTCCACCAGGACATTTTAAGCCTTAACCAACTCCTGCATTCTGGTGAGTTTTTAAGCGCCAATTTATGGTGGAAATGTCTTTATTTATGCAAAGGAAAACACTAAATTCAGGCACCAGGTAACCATTTAAAATATAAAATATAATGGAATATAATGCAGTAAGGCTCTCAGGCATTTATTCTCCTGTAGATCAACTTTTGTCATTTAATAACATGTAGGCATGATTAACTCCTCCCTCTTCCTTTGCACTTTAAATGTGCACGTGGCACCTATTCACAGTCAATCGTACTGAAGCCTACATCAATTCATTTTAATTAATTGATAAACCCCTGGAGTTTAATAGCTCATATGTGTTTCAACAAGATTTCTGCTCGTATTCAAAAAGTTCTGCACATTCAAAACATATTCCAGATCTGCATGTGTTCTCTGAGAAGTCGAGAAAAAAAGTTGTAAAATTTTGAGGAAAAACTATTATATATTATAACCCTATTATTATATTACAAGAATACCTGTGTGGGACTCTGGTCTCTGGAGGAGACAAAATTTAGGGAAACTGTGTGCTGCTCGGAGCGCTCAGCAGCTGATGACATTATCATCATCGGTTGCAGAAATCAAAGATAACATCAAATAGCAAGTAAAGAACAGAGCATCAATAGTTTTTTAATAATATCTTCTGATAGCTTACTGTGCATACTGTATATCACAAAGTACGATCTTAGTCTTCATATAGTTTTTGGCTGGACCGCAGAGGGCCAACCCTACAAACGCCGAAGTCTGTCACTAACTGACTGAGTGATGAAGTCGGACAAATGTTGGAGTTTAATCATTGGCCTCTGCTCTTTCAAAATGAAAAGGCGGGAACAGTATTTTATGCAAATGAATCCGTCCAGCTCGACGCGTCCGGCTCACGAAACTTGGACCAAGTTGTGAAACGAGGCGATCTAGTTCTAAAATGAAACCAGATTCAGCAGCAGTGGCATCATCGCCTATTTCTCACTTAAAATGTTTTCAGAAGTAGATTTTGGTGGATTGTTTAGACGGAATAACAGAAAGTTTACGAGCAGACCTCCATGTTGTTTCCTTTTTGAAACTGCGAGCAGAAAACTAGGGGTACATCACCGCTTGAATTGCCAGTTGAGTGGAACAGCGCGTCCCTTAGTGTCCTTGCTATGGATGGACATGTACCGTTGGATTTAACATTATAGACACGACCACTGACTATTAGTGGAATAGAACGTACATGGTCCAGACATGTACTCGGTTTTGACCGAGTCTTGTTGTGCTGTGCAGAGCGCACTGGAGACACCTTGTTGACCGCCACACACTGACATCTCACCTCACCTCACCTCACCTGGCACATCTTCATCACCACAGATGTTTGTCTTATTGAGTTGTCTCTCGTTTTCAAGCGGGTTTAGGAAATGTTTACCGAGGTCCGGACCTCGGTGACCTCATAGCTGGCTACGGACCTAAAGGCATTATTGCACTTACCCCACCAACTTTTTCGAAATAAGCCCAGTGGCTCCCAAAGTGGATGAGCTGCTCGTTGAAGAACCAGGTGAACTTGAGGTCCAGCGTGGGGTCGTGAGACACCTGGCAGGGCAGCACGATGCTCTCGCCCACGGTCACGTCCAGATGACCTGCTGGACTGGTGATCGCAGTGGGCTCTGTAAACAGGAGAGCACCGAGTTAGAAAGAGTAGATGTACCTTTGTCCAGACTGTCCAGACTGTGTGCTCTACATATAGTATTACACTCCTTTCAGCTAGCTTGTTTTCTACTTCTTTATGTTCCCTGAACATTGAGAAATAATTGCAAAAACATGCCACACTCAAAAACAAATCCTGCCCCTGGATGTTAAATAAACAAGATAAATTACTTTTGAGTCTGCCAGCGAGCTTATTGCAGCCTCTTTCTTTTGAGTTTCATAAATCAGAGTACGGTCTGATATATCAGAGTAAAATAAACAAACAAAAGGAAAAACTCCACCATTAAGGCAGGTCGGATCCGAGACTATAATTTGGCTCTGTTTGTGCCGAGACAAAAAAGGCATCCTATTTCATCCTCAGCGTGGCGCGCATCAACATAATCTTTGGTCCGTCTCGGCTGGATGTCTCATTCAGCAGCGGCGCGGTGCACAGAATAATGCGCGGGCTGAGAGGGCCCATACACCAGTCCACTGTGAATTATGCATGCATGTCATAAGCAGCTAATGGACAGGCAAGCCAATGCAGCATGTCAGAGGGAGTAAAGGTCTATATTCAGCTCTGTCAAAACAAGCCAGCTTGTTTATCTCGCACCCCCTAAGGAGAGCCGACCGGTCATGGCGGTGCATTCCAGGTGAGTCTTCGAGGAAGTTTGGCACCAGGTGCAGAATGAGAGGGGTAAAACTTTCTAAGCTGTCACGCTCATTTCCTGTTATGACTGGAAGGAAAATCACAAATTGGCTCCCTCATTCCCTTCAGTGTACTCCGTGCGTGGCAGCTCTCATCCTGTAAACCTATGGAATGACAATCTACTTCAACACAGCCATAGGGAGGCTGCTCTCTATTGTATACATACATGCTGGATTTTAATGTTTCCATTTCAATTAGCATAGGAATCGCTGGGAGGTGTTGTATCCGCATTCGGAGGAATCTTAAACAGTGCGCCTGCAGGTTCAGTTTAGACAAAATAACACGTCTGGGATGACGCGGTGACTGACATCAACCGCTGGTGGAATCTCAGGAATGATTCGCCCCCGAGACGCCAGGTGAAACGCAATTAACTGCAATTAATTATACAGAAAACTGTGTTCAGCATACCGAAGACAGTCTTACTGTAGTACAGAGTATAACATTCACAACTTAATTTAATTGATATGAAATGTTATCGTCAACAACTTTGCTGAACTAATTAAATTCAATAATTTGGTTGATTTAATAATTTACTATTTTTACCAAGCAAAACTGACAAAATATTTTCTGTTTCCTGCTTATATAATGTGAGAACCTCCTGCTTTTCTCTGTTTTATTATCATTATAAATTATATAAATTTAGGTTATGAACTTCCTGTTTTTCTCTGTTTTATTATCATTATAAATTATATAAATTTAGGTTATTAACTTCCTGCTTTTCTCTGTTTTATTATTATAAATTATATATATTCGGGTTATGAAATTCCTGCTTTTCTCTGTTTTATTATCGTTATAAACTGGACTGTTGTATAACCAAAATAAAAAGAAGACATCACCTTTGGGCTCTAAGAAATTGGGATGACATTTTATAGACTAAACAATTCATCAATCAATTAAAAAAATAATCTTCAGAGTAATCAATAATGGGAATTATCTATAGTTGCAGCTCTAATCAACAATAAAATCAATAATGTTTTCTTTCAGCGTTATATTATTGATACGCTGACCTGTGAGCAGTAGGGAAGATTAAACTAACAGTGAGTTAAATGTAATATTTAATTCGTACTTGAATAAATATTAAATTTACCTTCCACCTCTGACCAATATGATTAAATACACAGACATATGTATAACAGCTCCCTTCGTACATGTACAGTAAAGCCTCTTTTCATGGAAGAAAGCGAAATTGAACTTCTATGAAAGCCAATTTGCAATTCAAAAAACGTGTGAGGAGGAATCACCAAAAGGCATTTTAATAGAGCGCTGTTGTTGACTCTGCTCTTTTAGAAAGACCCAGAAAATCCATTGCGCTGCAGAAGTGTGTGATTTAAATGGATTGAAATCTTAAACAAACCGAGCATGGCTATGAGCCACCGTGCAAAAAAAAAAAAAGAAGGTATGAATTAAACATAGAGGAGCATGAAAGCAATGAGCCTCATGTCTCGCTTCCTCCAGCCGCTGCCAATCAGCTAATTGGACCGTATATCTGTCAGGTAAGAAGAGGGGAGTCTTTATAGCAGCTCTGTCTCTGGACTGTTTGTTCAGCGAGGGTCAGCGTTGGTTCTTTTTAAAATGCAGCACCGGTCGCTCGTGTCTCGCAGCTCTTGTGCCGCCGACCGCCACATCATTTGTTCGGTGTTCCTCCGAAACACAGACAACCGTAGATGATGTGTTAGTTTATTATGAGGGCTCGATAATAAAACCTGCAGGAGACCTGATGTTCAAATGGATTTCATTAAAGGTTTTAACACATAACAACAAACAATCCCATTCCTAAAATACAGGACAAAAAGCTGTTAAAGCTGCAGTAGGCAGAATGTTTTTGGCATTAATTGGCAAAAAAATCATAATAACCTTTCAGCATATTGTAATTCAAGTGTTCTGAGAGAAAACTAGACTTCTGCACCTCATCATGGCTCTGTTTTCAGACTTTAGAAAATCTAGCCCGTGACGGGAGACTTTGGCCAATCACAGGTCATTTCAGAGAGAGAGCGTTTCTATTGGCTGTTCATTCAGCGGAGGCAGCTGTCAATCACTCGCAAACTCCGATCAAACGGTCAAACTAGGCAGCGCTGGTCAAATATGAATTAATATTCTGTTACTGTAATGCCTATTTCTCTCCTCAGATGTTTTCAGAAACATCTTGTAGTGTACTGTTTAGCTGTAAAATGAGAACGTGTGCTCCGGCTGGTGGGCGGTGCTTGGTATTTCCTCAGCAGATCTCAACCAAGCCCCCAGGAAGAGCGCCAGTCGTCAATCCGAACTTTCATAGTGGCCAAACGGCGGTACTACAACTTGTGTGTCCGTCACGTGATGCCATTGGGCCCAAAAATATTTTTCCTGTGGACTAACATTGGGAAAGAGACATCTGTAACTCAGCGGATATTATTTAAAAAAATAAGTTGTAAAACGCACTAATAGCTGAATCCAGAGTTATTTCCCTTCCTCCGTTCATGTGAGTGAGACCCAGACCGAGGCTGGAGCTCAAGCCGTGACGACGCTGTGACGATGGGACCCCGTGATCGAGTCATGTGACCGAGCGTACGCTACTGCGCCAAGATCCTGGTACTTTTCCTAGACGAAAGTCGAGCCATTTAGGCTTAATGGGCCACTGAGCAACTCTCATAGGAATGAACGGGGCCCCGCCTCCAACGCTGTATCCAGTTCTCTTTCTACACCCATGATGTCAACATGGCGGCGAGGTCACAAACTTTCTCATGGGTTTGGGAGTGATTGACAGCTGCTCAGAGACGGCAGACTCCAGATCAACTCTGATTGGTTGTTTTCCTCCGGTCTGTAAAATCTTGTAGATGCCGTTAGGAGCATCGGAGGACACCAGAGGTAGATGATTTTTTTCAGATTACCTGTCTCATGCACTACTGTCAGGTTATAGCGACCGTGAAAATGAAAAATAACTTAAACAAATATTTCCTCCATTTCTACCCACTGCAGCTTTAATGTCTAATATATTACATGTTTGGTGTTTGTGTAATTGTACAGTTTGGTATAATTGTGATATCATCTTAATAAATGGATATTATTGATGTATTATTTACTGTATGTGTAGTGTAACAGTAGTTGTTGCCATAGAAGCAGCTATTAAAATAAACAATAAATAATAAGAATAATATTTTACCTTTAACCAAAAGGCTGCCGGCGCTGCTCGCTACTCCAAACTGGTTTCTGGCCACACACGTGTAGAGTCCAGCATCCATTTTAGAAACATTGGAAATCCGTAGGCTGCCATTATCCAACACAGTAACTCTGTGGATAAAAAGAGTATATATATATATATATATATATCACCATATTAGGCCAGTGCACCAGTGCAGGGTTAATAAAGGAAGTGCATAAGAATCTATTCTAAATGAGCAAGTCCAGTGTCCTAAAGCATTTCCACTTTA
Source organism: Sebastes umbrosus (assembly GCF_015220745.1). Classification (NCBI taxonomy): domain Eukaryota; kingdom Metazoa; phylum Chordata; class Actinopteri; order Perciformes; family Sebastidae; genus Sebastes; species Sebastes umbrosus. Next base: position 32,388,355 of record NC_051274.1, on the reverse strand, counting down.
GCCCGGAGTTTATCTCAGTGAGTTTTAATTGGCTCCCTGTGCTTTAGCGTGACATAAGGAGGAACTCAGTGTGAAGAGTTACAGTTTGATTTGTCAGCACTGAGTTGATAAGGACGGCGCAGGATCACTTGATGGGAGGAAAGTCTCATTTTGGAGTTCAAGGGGATGTCAAGGGGGGAGTCTAAATAACTGAGTGTTATAGATCGACTCACACTGTGGAAGTGTTATGTTAGAAATATTGCTTCAGCCGACATAAATAACCTAAAAATGGAATAGGAACATTTCCATATAACTGGGCTGTTACCTATTGTAAGAAACTCTGGGTGTAACTACGTGCATTTACATTTTAATACAGTTCATCCAGCACTCCTGCACACAGCGCGACATGATGGTTGAGACACGGCACCCTAAATACACCGTTAAGAAAAAGAGGCAGACGCAGCATAATGCAAAAAACAAAAGACCTAAAACTGTTTCAGTTCAAAAGAGAAGGACCCAAATGTAAGACACCAGGCAGGCAGGTAAAGTGAACAAAGGGTGAGTCTCAATAAACAAAAACAGGAAACAAAAACTGAGAGAGTTAGCTGAGGCAGAAACAAAGTACGACGGATAAATGCCCTAAAAACTAAAATAAGAAGAAACCAGCAGGCTAGAACACCAGAAACAAATACACACGACCCGACACTGAAACAGGGAAACACGCTGAATAAATACACAAGGAACTAATTAACTAGTGAAACTCAGGTGTGGTGGAAACCCGGCGGGAAGAAGACAGAGGCAGAAAGTAAAACAAAACATGGCACAAACAAGAGGAAAGAGGCTGGGACACATCTTGAGCTGTGAGGTACGACACATTTTACTGCACGTGTTGTACCCCAAAGATATGACACGTTGATGACGCGTGACATCTCCTCTTTCCGCCCTCCTTGGAGAGTAACTTGGAGAGTAACTTTCAAAAATAAAACAGAAAAACAAACTACAAACTAAAACCCAGAAGGACCATAAAGCAGCACTGAGATCATTTAGTTCATAGTATAGCGTGCTGCAGGGAGGACGTATTTTTGTAGACCAACCAGGAAGTTAGCATCGCCCTGGTTCCCTCAACAAAAAGCCATTGGGATTGTTCCGTTGGGTTTTGGATTATTGCAGAAAATAAGCTCTGTGGAAAACACATGTTTATGACACGTTTTGTTCAGCAAGATAATCTCCACAAATCAACACGTTTATAACGCGCCAATTGGTTTTAACGCCACTAATTCCTTTAATGCATTGAAGCAACTTGCAATTTTTTAGAACGTAGCGGGCTCAGCTTTAAAGCTAATGGGGTCCCCTGACCTCTGACCTCCAGATATGTGAATGAAAATGGGTTGTATGGGTACCCACGAGTCTCCCCTTTACAGACATGCCCACTTTATGATAATCACATGCAGTTTGGGGCAAGTCATAGTCAAGGCAGCACACTGACACACTGACAGCTGTTGTTGCCTGTTGGGATGCTAAATGCAGTACCTGTGAGGGTTTCTGGACAATATCTGTCATTGTTTTGTGTTGTTAATTGATTTCCAATAATAAATATATACATACATTTGCATAAAGCAGCATATTTATCCACTCCCATGTTGATAAGAGTATCAAATACTTGACAATTCTCCCTTTAAGGTACATTTTGAACAAATAAAAAAGTGTTTAAATTAATTTGCTATTAATCGTCATTAAATATTTGAAACGATAGACAGTTCATACATAATGACATGCAATGACATGCAATGACATGCAATGTTATTGACTGCTAAGAGCTCTGCAGCTGTTCATTTCTAACCTGGACAAACAGCAAAAGTACAATCAACAACTCCCACTATGATCCAACCCAACCAGATTTAATCCAGTGGAGTCTCTCCTCAGATTCGACCCGCCGGGTCGTGCGGTAATAAGTTGAACCTCTGTGACAGATTACACCAGACTCTCATTTCATCTGTTGGTGTCATCAGTCGAGCCTGACAGATTTCCTCCGACAGAGAGAGTGTACCGCTTCTACTTCGCCAGCCAACAAGGTGCTTGAGTGACGTACAGCCAAATATGAAAGATAGGTCAGCGACGAGGCACAGCTTTGAATAAAGTGCATATGCTTCCGTTCATGTTGCAGAGCTGTCTTTCACGTTTACGGTTTCATCTAACGGCGACAATCAAATCCATCCACGAGCTCAGTTTTTCACTCATATTTATCGTTTGCGCTCAAATATAAATCATGAACTACTTTTTAAGTGCTGGCAGAGTAACCTGAGGGGTCAAATTTAGAAATGTTGATGGAGAGGGGGGGGATTAGTCCTTAAAAGCATTTCAATGAGGACTTGAATACAGTGTGTACAGAAAAAGGCACACAAAGAACGTGTAAGGAAAACTACATAATGACATTCATTGAGCCCCTTTTTGGTGCAATTTGAGAAGACTCAAGGATAAAGGATAAAAAGAAGAAAATCATTTAAGTGAAAGTTATTTCGAGAGATCCACACGAGCCTAGTTTATAAAAGTGAAATGAATGGCAGGGTCACAGGTGATTGAGGCACACACAAAAAAAATAAATAAAAATGGTTTGATTAATTCTATTTACTGAGATGCCAAAAAAGCATTCCCTCGCTTTAGAGAAAAAACGGCACAGAATGCTCAGATTAAAAGCTAAAAGGATTTATTCATGAACAGAGCCGTTCATTTTGATCTCTGTATTTACTAGAGGTCTTTCGCATCCCTTTAAGTTTTTTGCAGCGTCCTCCTCCTGTTTCACAGTTTCTCTGCGCTTCTATCGGGCTTTGTGGATGCAGTAATCGCTGTTATTTTCCTTATCTTGCTTTTCAATTAAACGGTCTGAGATAAATACTGATTATTAAATATGTTTATCCTAGTAAAGAAGTGTCGGCAGTAAGCTGTGATTTTGCATAATCTAGCTGTTTATTCTCTCTAATTATAGCCGAGGTAGGTGTCTTAATGTGGCTTGTCTGTCAACTTCCTGTTGTTAAAAACCTTTTATTTTGGCGAGAGATCTATGGAGAAATCAGACAAGCATGAATTAGACAGCTCCTCCCATCTCGTGTGACTTCTTGTGGTGTTGATTGAACCTCTTGCAAAGTGTCGCAATTTAATTTGTTTTAATCGTTCTGCGATGATACAAATGTGCAAAACTCGCTGAGAGCTTTGTAGTATCAGATACAACAAAGCAGATCTTCTAAATATTTTCAGTTGAGGTGCAACGTCTCAAAACCTGTTTGAAATATAATAACTTAAAAGGATATTTCAGGTGTTTTGAAGTGGGGTTGTATGAAGTGCTTATCCATAGTCAGTGTATTACCTGCAGTTTAGAGAAACAGACTGTTGTGGACGGGGTACGGCAGCAAATTTTAGCCACCTAAAAGAAAAGCTCACCTAAAAAAAAAATCTGTTTAAGTGTAAACTATATTTAGAATATTTTCGCCAATTTATCTTGCCGCCACGCAGCCCTTTCCGACGGGGAACTGAACCCGTTGTATCCATCTATGCTTTTGCCAAATCCACCAGACTCCATTTAAAGAAACTGTAATTTCACCCCGCAGAACACAGGGGTTAGTGGTCTACCGCTGCCTCAAATGTTTACTTTGTTTGTTGTTAAATGGAAAATAGACTTGCATTTATATAGCACCATTCTAGTCTTCCGACCACTCAAAGCGCTTCACACTACATGTCAGCATTCACGCAGACATTCATACACACATTCATATACTGACGGCAGAAGCTGCCATGGAAGGTGCCAACCTGCCCATCAGGATCTGATCTAAATACTCATTCACACACTGATGGCACAGCCTTCGGGAGCAATTTGGGGTTAAATATCTAGCCCAATCGCACCATCGCACTTCCAATTGGTGGATGACCCACTCTACCTCTGAGCCACCAGCTGCCCCTGTTATGGTGTGACTTTGGTGAACCTGAACTAACCAAAGGTACACACAAACAAACCAACCGATGGAGGCAGCGGTCGACCAGCAACCCCCGTGTTCCACGAGAGAGAGCAGAGATAACGGCTGCAGTTCCCCGTTGGAAACATAGACTTTATAGCTGTCTCACGGCGAGGTAAAGTGGCGAGAATATTCTAAATATAGCGTACATTTAAACGGATATAGATTTTTTCACATTTTTCTGCTGCCCCCCATCCACAGCAGTACATCGCTTTGCTCCTTTGACGGTAACTCCTGTCTGTTTCTCCAAACTGGGGGCGTGCCGATGAAGGTAATACACAGACTATGGATAAGTACCTCATACAACCACACTTCAAAACCCCCAAACTATCCCTTTAAGTACAGAACTAAAGTACATGATGTACTTGCAGCGGTACCCTGACAACAAAGTCAACAAAGGGTCAATCCCCCCTCACTCATCACTGAATATCTGCTGTACATCTCCAGAGAATAAAAATAATAACAGAGGCAGGACAGGCTAGCTGCTGCAAATCTCATCCTTCAAGTTGTCACACTGAAGTCGAGACTTTTCCTCGCCGAGATCTCCTAAAGCAACACTGAGCCTCCACCGGCTCTGATCTCCCAAGAGGGGGCAGGCCTGAAGAAGAAAAACCCCTGCAGAGATCAATAAATATATCACACTGTAAAAAAACTGAATTCCCTCGAGCTAACAAGACAGGCACTGCTTGTTGAACTAATAATTAATTTGGCCTGGTGTTATCAGAGTTATTACAAACAAGCAATAACCATTAAGAGATTCATATTTCAAGATGTGAAACCGTTGTTAGACTTTCTGATGCCACGGTTTAACAGACAAAGGGAGGATATTCTTGATCACTGCCATGTGTTGCCGTTTCTGTGTTGAAGAGTAATTTGTCAAAGAAAGAAACTACAACTCTGGGTAAACACTCGGGGCATGGGAGAAATGTGTTATTGACATTTTTTGATGGATGCAAAGAGCTTCACCTCTTTTACAAAGTCGAGCTACGGTAGAAAAATCTATCCACGGTTAATTCCTTCAGTCAGAAAAAGTCAAATTGTACTCCACCAATCTATAATACTGCCTTTCAATCGTGGTTGCAGAACAATTTCCTGACCACATTGGACTCCTTGGAAATTAATTACCTGCTGGATGAATGCCCTGCCCCGCAAATCCTCACTAGAAAGCTCCCATCTCATCTTCGATAACTGCACAACAGTGTAATGGGGTCGAGCCGGTGTTTCAAACATAACTGGCTTGAAAGTAGAACTTGAACGCTCCTTTTTCTAAAAAGATCCCTCAAAGGCAGCCCGGACCTCCCAAAATGATCAAAAATGACCTGCGTCGCCTCAGAGGCTGGAAGAATTAAACTACATTAGCCTCTTCGACGGTGCCCATTCCCCCGTGGAGCCGGGGGTTTATTCTCCTAACTGAACTGAGGGCCTTCGTTCGTAATGGACTATAACAAAGAGTTATGGATATGAGATGTCACAGGGATAAGACTCGCCCATTAAACTGTGCAGTAGCCTATGTCAGGCTTCCTCCTCGCCAAAGCTAAAAAGGGGGACAGTGCAAGATAAAGATGTGAGGAGTGTTATCCGTCTGCTTTCGCTTTGCTCCCTTTTTCTCTCTCAAAGGTTGCCCTGCAGCAATTAAGGTATTGGGGGAATTTGTGGGGTACATAAAACGTGATATAGTAAACAGGCACTTTACCTCAACCTTATTGGACGGTGTTAAAGTGAGCTATAGGCTGTAATCTAAAAGCCTGCTCTGCCTCTCCATGGTGCAACAAAAAACTAAGAGACCATAAATGAAAAACATTATTTGAACCACTTAAGAAGGATTGCATAATTAACTCAGTATATTACTATAGGAACTTGTACTATTCTCAACTTAAGTACTGATTATTTCACTCACTAGCACGCTGTGTATCGGCATCCGGAAAGCTGCTTTAGGATCATAAATTGAATCACATTACGTGATGAAGCAACGCATATCGTTTGGTCGTGACAATCTTAAACACAGCGGTTCAATCTAAAGGTAATATTCCTGAGAGCTATTTCCTATATCCGCTTTACAATAATAGCTGGCAGTGGTCAGCGGAGAAATTAAATTAGGGTAAGCACTTTATGGTTAACCTCGTAGCTCCCTGCGTAAGTGCACAGCAACCCTGTTATAAGGCTATCTTGTTATATACATGCCCGGTGATATGAGCTGATATCACCGCGACGTGATTTCATTAACTAATCAGATCCTGCCTTGTTCTTAGTTGATTTGTTCTCCCCCCTGCTCCAGATCCTTGAAAACATTATCCCTGGAAGATTAGAAGGAATTATGGGTATTTTAGTTGAGCCAGTGGGATGGATTAGTGTTGTGCCACCGCTTTAATAGCATTGGTAGCAGAGCCCCATTTCGATGTAGAGGAAAGTAAAATGCTAACGAGCTGGGAACAGGGGAATAGGTCGGTGAGAGATGCTGCAATAATGTCAAAGCCGAAACATCTCGTATGCAGCTCAGCCACTTCAGGGCGAGGCTGTAACGCTCAAAATCTCAAATGGGAAATCTCACCTTTATGAGCGCGATTGATATTGCACATTTGTGGTATGGATGCATTTTTCCTTTCAATACTTAAGAGGATGATAAATCTGCAAGCTGGGTCCAACATTCAGCAGCCCTTTGCAACACGTAACCTTGATGCTGATTCTGCTGCTGCTCCCCCCCCTCAGATAAAAACATCTCTCTCCTGTAACCCGAAATGTCTCGGCCCGGCATCTGTGCTAACAATTAGATCGCAACTTTAGTTTCCCCAAACATGCTGTCTGACGGGGGGAGGTGAGGCACATCTAAACCTGCCGCACTCCCACTGTGGGGGCGATGGATATCCCAGAGGTTGGGCTGTGGAAAAGCTGCTGAGCCAGTTGAACAATTAATCCCATATCAAATGAGAAATCTGGACCCCCGACTACGTCACCGCATGTGCCGGCAGGTGTGCTTTGCCTCCTGCTGGCACATTCCTGCAACGAAATAAAGATGTTATCAAACAGAGAGAGGAAGTGCATCATTGAGTGATCTGTGTAGACCGCAATGTATTTCATACAATGAGAGATTATGAAAGCACTACGGCTGTCAGAGTTCATACAATAATGAGGTCACGCAAATTCATTTTAACGCCACTAACTTTTTGACGTATTAACGCAACTTTCGGTTTTTAATTATTTTTAATTAACCTTTTGAAAATCTGACAGGCCGCCGTCAGTGAAGATGCATCTGAATCTAGAAAGACTAGCTTGTCATGAAGGAGGCTAAATAACGCTCCAAACTTGCGCTAAATTTTGGCGAGGAAAAACTGTCAAGGCCATTTTCAAAGGGGTCCCTTGACCTCTGACCTCAAGATATGTGAATGAAAATGGGTTCTATGGGTACCCACGAGTCTCCCCTTTACAGATATGCCCACTTCATGGCCCAGACACACCAACCCGACATCAAAGAACTAGCGGCCACAAAGGCCTCCCGAAAAAGTTGCACTCGAACACACTGCAAAGACGACAGCCGACGGCCAACTACCACGTACGTTCTGCGCCTGTGTGAGAGGAAATAACTCTCCACACCAGCAGGTGGCGGTAGTCTGTATTCGTCATTCAAAAAAGGGAAACCGGAAGACCGAGGATGGCGGATATACAAGCCGTTGTTATGATACGTACATGAAATAAAGCAGTGTTTGCCGACCATTTCCACACCTCTCTCACTCACCACTTAGCTTCATTCCAGATGTTCATGTCGCCATGATAATATCCGTTTGTTGGAATGAACAGATTAGATGAAGATGAAAAATGAGAAGAGCCTTCTGTGTGTTTGTCCTCTTGTCTTTACCCGTTGGCTTGCTTTCCTCACTTCCGGTTCTCTTCTCGTGCACTGATCCGTTTTAGCTAAACAGCCAATCAGAGGGATTTCTCTCACCGACGCGCTACATTGCCGATTCAACATGCTGAATCGGCCGAAAAGACTCTGAAACGGGCAGATTAGAGCCGACGGTGTGGGACACACCACAAAAACTAAGCTGACAAGACGCTGACCGACGGCCTCAAACTGTCCGCTGACCGTCGGCTTGGTGTGTCAGGGCCTTTATGATAATCACATGCAGATTGGGGCAAGTCACAGTCAAGTCAGCACACTCCCATGTTGATAAGAGTATTAAATACTTGACAAATCTCCCTTTAAGGTACATTTTGAACAGATAAAAAAATGTGTGATTAATCACGATTACCTACGGACAATCATGTGATTAATCACGATTAAATATCTCTGTCAACTGACAGCCCTAGAAAGCAAACTAGAAAGTTAACACTTTCCCAAAAAAAGTTTAGTACTTTTGCTGACAGAGCAACAACTAAAAGTGCAATAGCACATCAGGGTGTTTTTGACTCCTTCCAATTTAATCTTGTTGAATGTTTGGAGCTCGTGAGAACTGCAACAGTGCAAATATCATCAAATGGTGACATTTCAGAAAATGGAGACGTACAACAATACTGTATATTTCCTGTAATTGGCTGTTTGAAACATACGTCCAATTCACTTCTATGAATGACATGAAGGCCATGTTGTTTGAAGCTGCGTTCTACCGTCGCTGCGAATCTGCCTGATTGCTGCCATGTGAGAAGAAACAGTATGAATCCTGATCAATCACTGACTTTACATCCTTCTGCTGCCTTGACCAGCATCGGTGTCTTCAGGGGAGGGAATTGGTTTTTTCCTTGTCTGATTAACATTTGTTTTTCCCTTTTTCTCCTCCTCTCCAGCACACAAGAGGTATTGCATTGATCTGCACTTAACCTGATTTCTAATAAAACAAGGTGTCCAGCTAGTTCCCCCTGGTGTCACCACCGCTATCACACAACAACGTATGTTGTTCGGCGGCTAGCCATTGATCAGTCCTTTTGGGGATTTCACCTGCTTCTCCCTCGTCTCGACGGTGGCCCGGATCATCGTCTGCCTGGTGCTCTAATGACCCTCCGGGCCTTACACGCTGCTAATGAGCTGATGGATCAGTGCATCGATCCAAGTGCCGCAGTCTAGGAACGGCCAATTACCTCAAGTAAACAGTGCAGAAACCAGCACCAGCCGGGAGAGAGAGAGAAAGAGAAAAAGGACAATGGAGTTGAGGGAAGAAATGTAGATAGCGGGGGGGAAAGTGGCGGAGCGCGAGAATGTGTTATGCAATTCAAATTGTATTGTGTCACACTGTGGTTCTGTTCTTTGCAGTTTGTCACCATGAATATAAAGTAGGGGGAAATAAAATAACAAGTCGATGAATTCTGTAAACAACTGTGGTCCCACACACAATGCCCTGCACAAAGACAAGCTGGTACCTGTGGCTCTCTCGCAAGGCTTCCTTCCCCTTCCTCCAAGAGATCACACCCCGAGGAGACATCCTTGGCTTGCATTCGATCAGAACGTCGCCACCCTGTCGGGCCAAAGTTTGGGTCTTCAATAAGTTCTGGGAGAAGTCTGGAGCGATGGCTGATAGGAGGAGGAGGGAAAGAGAAGAGTATTGTGAGGGAGACGGGAGAAGAAACAGAGCTTAAGGTTTCATTTACTGTCGGAGGAGACGGAGGAGAGAAGGAGGGGTAGAGCTGTTCAGGAAATGAGAGCGGAGGAGCATCCTTAAAAACATGCAGGTCACTCCATCCATTAGGTAGGTCAGCTCTCACATCCTTTCCTGTCTTGTTTGCACACAGAACCGACACGGTAAATCATTTTTAAGAAGACATTTTATTTGAAAGTTGTTTTTTTTAATTCCATGAATTTTCCTTAGGAGGACATTATGCATTAAGAATTAAGCCGCGGGGCTCCGGAGCAGAAATGAGAGAATGTAAAACAAGAGGGAGGCTTTGTTGCTGCTCCTTTAGGCCTTAATTACTAAGGCGCCGTCGTCTGGAGCTGTTTTGTATGCGCTCCGACTCAGCAGAAAGCTCTTCAAAGTGAACACGCAGCCTGGCGCCAGTGACATGGCTGAGCACCTGCCAACGCATGCGGGTGTGTGTGCGTGCAACACACACACACCGCGACACACGTGTACTCGCGCACACGCCGCATCTCACAATTATTTCCTGACATTTCTTGAGTGTGAAACGCCAGCGTTTCCTCCAACAACACAACAGACATTTGTCATACTCGTCTTCTCATAACACACACGGGTGGAATTTATATGAACTCATGTCTTACTGGAGGAGTTATAGTTTCAATAAAATCTGTTCACCCTCATGTATATTAAATGAATGTAGCAAGGTAGTGCAGAATTTAAACAGATCCTCTAGTCTGTAGGGGGACCATGTAAACAAAGTAGGACATTTCTGCCAGGTATTCTTTCTGAGTTATGTTTCCACTGCGGTGTGATAAAGAGATAAACACCCAGATATCATGATGGAGGAAGAGTAGTTTAGCATTAACGCTGCCAATAATAGTCATACTAAAGATATATGTCAAAGCTGAAGTCTGTCGTTTGGCATTTTATTTCATGACTGATTCCGGGAGTAGTAGATTATTTCATTAGTCAATCATCAAATAAATTATCAACAATTTTCATGATCTATAATCTATTCAGAATATTCAGAATCATATCATGGAAAAGGACAAACAGTCACTGATTCAGGCCTCTTAAAGGATAACTTTGGTATTTTTTTTAACTTTTTAAAACCCTATTTTACCATGTTTTTGTGTCTAAGTGACTACATTTTTTGAAATTGGTCCAGTATCGAGGAGAACGCTGTAACCGCCAGCCGCCAAACAGGCTGCTGGAAATGAAACCTTTGTCTTACCTTTCGCTTTCAATTTGATTTTATGTCATGTGACTTGTTGCCGGTAAAACAACGGTGGAAACGTGAGTGAGAGTTGGAGAGAGGAGTGCCGGTGTTGTCAGAGTTTGTTGTGTTGGAGTACAGAAAGCGTAGCTTTGTGTTATCTAAAATATTTTCAACTTCATGGCTGAATATTTAGACGTGAAATTTCACAACGAGGCTTCTCCGCGAGATACACAAAAACAAACGGACTGGATCGAGTGAAAGGTAAGAAAAAGGTTTTCTTTCTCTGTAGGGTCCTTTCCATGATGTTATCAGACACTTATAATAACAATCTGAGCCACAGTAAGTGGCAAAAACAATCACTTTTAGTGGACGTAAACGGACGATACCCGGTTGCCCCAAATGTCCACATTAAAGCCTGTTTAGTAGCTGGCGGCTGATGCTGATAGATTGATGCACATATGACTTTAATGTTGGAGCTGGTAAAGGTATAGCTTAAGCTATAATAATTATATATCATATCTTATTTGTTGAAAATATTTTGTATTGATAATTTCAATCTGTAAAGTAACTAGTAACTCAATTTATCAAATAAATGTAGTACAATATTTCCCTCTGAAATGTAGCGAAGTAGAAGTATAAAGTAACATAAAATGGAAATACAGATGAACTACAGAGAGCTACTTCAGCTTTGGTAGCTGTGGGCGCAAAAACTTCCTTCTTCTCTTCGCTTGTGTTAAGTTTCCAACAGTGAGAATGTCGTCCCGGTGAAGAGGATGTAATGGATGAGGCTTTTTACAGTGTACATTTTACAGTGTTTTGGCTGACTCGGATATTCAGCCGCTCGAGGCTGAATATAACGGGGGGGGGGGATTTGGCCGGCGGGGACCCTCCAGAACCTGAACTGCCGACAGCAAACACCGACCGATGGTGCCTTTGTTCAAATTGCCCTCCGATGCCGACAGAAACGGAATCATTCTGCTGTAATGAACGTCGGCGTGGGCACTTTTTGTTGGATTCTGTCGCCGACGACAACCCAGAAAGTGCGAACCGTGAGTGTGTGTTACATGCATGAAAGTTTTCCTCCTAACTGGGACAGAGGTGTGCTGGAGATCTCCTTCAGGATCCCAAAGATAAACTGGAAAAGACAACCAAGACCAGCAGCAGGGTGATTTTTGACATTGGATTTTGGCAAATTTAATGGTCTGATCCGAAGAAGGAGCAGCGGGGCAGCCGCTCCACAGGCCGCCACAGATACAGCGGGGGAAAAACAGCGTGTAGAGCCGGCATATTTTCACATCTTACTCTGTGTCTTAAGGATTTCTTTTGACCAATCCAGAGTTGCTGATTGTTGGAACAGTGGAAAGACTAACTAAGACGTGTTTGGCGAGTTTTTGAAGTGTGTGTTTTACCATTTAGCAAACTTGAATTCAGAAGGTTTACGTTGTATTCTTCTGTTTAGGTGTAAGAATATTTCCTTCATTGACAATTTGTGAGTATATTTTGTTTGTTTATCAGACGTACTCGCCGCTCACAAGCAATGCATCCTGGTACATGTAGGCACAGCCGGCACGGCTCCGCAGCAGTAGAGATCTCTGTCAATATAGCAAGCACTGGGGGGATTTATTTCTTCAGTGGACTACATTCACCATCAGCACTGATTGGACATCCACATAAAAAGCGGCAAATTTTCCCTTTAATTGCAAATTATGACGACGGACAAGTGAAATTTAATGATTATTGCAAGACACGATGAGTAAATGGGCACGGCTCCCTTCCATCAGAGTCAATACAGCCAGCTGGCATTAAACTGTCTCCAGCCGAGATGTACAATAACAAAGCCTTTAAAATGAGAATAAAAATGTAAGATTAAAGGTTATATATAACACTGAACCCAGCAGTAATAGGGGTGAAAGACAAAGATCAGGGGATTTTATTTACTTGAATAATATGCCATTAAATAAACTAAGCAAAGTGCTGCTCTCGTCTCCAGCTGTTCTCAGTGCACACGACTGCTCATCCAGCAGCAAACTAGATTATGAGAGCAGAACTACGGGGTGCTCTTTGGGGGCAAACTACTGGCGAAAGAACTGAAGACATGAATGCCTTTTCCTCAAACGGCTCAACACGGAGGCACGAACAGAAACAAACTTTGTTTGCTCAGTTTTAATTTAAATAGAAAGGGGATGTTACTATTTAGCGTTTTTTGCAAAGTGACCAAAGAAAAGAGCTTTAAAGGGACTGTATGTAAGAATCAGAAATGTCTTGTTAACAGCAACACCTGTGGCCGTTAAGTCAACGAAAGTCAGCGTCCTGTTGCTCGCGCTTGTGCTCGCTCTACATAGACATGAACGAGCATCGCTCAAAACAGTGAGGCGACACACGTCAGCTAAAACCACAATATCACTCTATATTTCAGCTGCTTGGCAGTAATGTTAGCTGACCAGACGAAGGTCTCCATGAATCAATGCTGATCCTAGTGTTGGCTTTTCCTGCTTCAGCCTCCCGACCGCGGCCGGAGGGAACAGGGGAGACACCGGAGTTTTGGTTGGAGACGATAACGTTTCTCGTTGCGGAACCCCGTCACTTCACAAGACACGGGAAACCTCTGTTGGTCTGGAGGAGCTGCAGCAGTTATTTCAGTTTTATGTGTCTGTAGCGCGAGCAACAGGTTTCTGACTTTCGTTGACTTGACGACCACACTTGTCACTATTAACAAGCAATTTCTGATTCTTACAGAGAGTCCCTTTAAGGGAAAAATATTTTTGTAAAATTATCCTGGTGATCCATTGGTGACAAGAAGAAGAATAACATGTGTAGCAAATGTTCTGCCAACATGACTGTGGGTGTAGAAGATGTGACCTCATATGTGGACCTATATATATATAGCGCCGCCACCAGGCTGACTGGTTTGGTATTTATTTTGGCAGCTTTGGCACATTAACCATCTCGCCAAATACAAGTGTCTATCATGAACAGCGATTTTAGAGATGGCATGATGAGGACCACTGCTGAATGTATTCAGAGAAGTCTTTGTGTGTGTTTGGGCTTACCGATGACTCGGAGCTCAGCGTTGGTGAAGATCCGGCCGTGCTTGTTCTCTGCCACGCACTGGTACATGCCGATGTCAGCCAGATGCAAGCTACTGATCGTCAGCACTCCGTTATTGGCCTGAACCCTGTCCTGCTAAACATACACACACACACACACACATACATAGATATACACACATTAAGCACCACATGATTCAAGATGGAATACGCTGTGCCAACCTGACAACAAACACTGAACAGGTTTAGACAAGGTGACCCGTCAGCAGGAAGCTTGAGTAGTTGCCTCCCAGGACAGTCCAAAGGTTTACATCCCGTCAGGAGGAGTACTCAACCCCGTATTGATCATAATCAAATTGTGTCTCTGTTTTGTCACATGTCAACAGTATTAATAGATTTTTTTTTAGACACTTGGGGAAAGAGGAACAAAAATCTAAGAAAAAAAAAAACGCACCCGAAATAATACAGCATATTAGGGGTGGGAATCACCAGAGGCCCGACTACGATATTAGCACAATACGTTTTGCGATATGCTGAGTATTGCAATAAGATATATATTAAAAAAACTTTAACTTTATTATGTTCGTCATACTGTATAAAAACAGGTACATACATGAAATTTGAGCTCTGCATTTAACCCATCCTAAGCATTTTAGGAGCAGTGGGCTCTGTGAAGCGCCCGGGGAGCGACTCGGGGATCAGTGTATCGCTCAAGGACATTCGACATGCAGACAGGAGGAGCCGGGGATCGAACCACCAACCTTGTAGTTAAAGTACGACCCACTCTATCCACTGAGCATAGTATATATCGTGATATATTGCGATTTATTACCTTTTTCAACTGCGAATTATGCAGTTTGTCAACATCTGTTTTATCTAATAAGATACAGTTTTCACTTTGTGAATCTCTGTTTTTTTTATCATGTATCTTGAGGTCAAGTCTTTGACAATGGCCATGCCAGTTTTTCATTGCCAAATTTAGCATAACATTGGAGCGTAATTTAGCGTTCTTCCCAACAAGCTAACATGACATGATTGGTGCCAATGGATTCTTTAGGTTTTCTAGTTTCATATGATACCAGTATCTTCACTCTAGCTTAAAGACTTAGCTGCGATACTATGCTGTACTGATTTCTTCCCCACCCTTACGGCACATTATTGCCATATAATTCTGTCAACCACCAATTAGTATATGAACCAAACATGAAGCAACAATAGCATTCATTGTCGTGTTTCTGAACAATTAGATCCACAATTCACCATCTTCTTTTATCTATTTGTTCTCCAGTAACTCCTGAGAAAGATATCTGGGTCACTAACTGTGTCTGTCTGCTGCTGCTGCTGCTGCAGAGGCAGTGTACAGTGGATGATAATTCCCTGTGGTTTTGTCTCTACAGTAACCCCCTGTCACCTTACATGTACTCATCGGATCCATTGTTAATATAAAATATTGATTGGTGGAGCAAAGACAGAAGTTTAATCAGTCTCTGTTGAGAAAGGAAGATAAAACAGGTTACAGTAACTGGCCTCAGATTCACATGAGCCAGTCTGGCCCTTAAAACGCTGTCTGAGACCTCAGTGGATGATTTAGCAAATCTGGCATTAATCCCTAAAAGGACTGACACCTGTTTATATAACAATACCGTTATATAATCAGAGCATACTAGAGCCAATGTATTCTGATGTACAAGAGCATTTCAGTTCCACAGTTATCTGTATGTCAAATTATACATCTACCTAAAGTCTAATTAAACCCTCCTGTCAATATAATGAACGAAGCATCCAGCTGTTATAATATAATAATATGAACTTTTAGGATGATGATAGTTTCCAGCAATTACGTAGCAATTACTGTGATTACAGGACAGGTTGACTCATTTTATAATTACCTTTTTATTTTAGTTTAGTTGGAACAGTATAATGTCTTTGGACTGTTAGTGTGGGGTGTACTATTAGTATCATAATATATTACCTGGGCTGCAACTAATGATTATTTTCATCGTCGATTAATCTGTTGATTATTTTCTCGATCAATCGATTAGTTGTTTGAATGTCACGTGTAATGACTTTATCTTCTTAAAAAATTACTCAAACCGATTAATAGAATATCAAAATAGTTGGCTTTTAATTAAATAGCTGACAACTAAGACTGTCAATCGATTCAAATATTTAATCGTGATTAATCGCAAATTAAACACATATTTTTTATCTGTTCAAAATGGACCTTAAAGGGAGATTTGTTAAGTATTTAATCCTCTTATCAACACGGGAGTGGACAAATATGCTGCTTTATGTAAATGTATGTATATATTTATTACTGGAAATCAATTAACAACACAAAACAATGACAGATATTGTCCAGAAACCCTCACAGGTACTGCATTTAGCATAAAACAATATGCTCAAATCATAACATGGCAAACTGCAGCCCAACAGGCAACAACAGCTGTCAGTGTGTCAGTGTGCTGACTTGACTATGACTTGCCCCAAACTGCATGTGATTATCATAAAGTGGGCATGTCTGTAAAGGGGAGACTCGTGGGTACCCATAGAACCCATTTACATTCACATATCTGGAGGTCTGCGGTCAAGGGACCCCTTTTAAAATGTCCAAGACAGTTTTTCCTCGCCAAAATTTAGCGCAAGTCTCGACAACCTAGTATGACATGGTTGGTACCAATGGATTCTTTAGGTTTTCTAGTTTCATATGATACCAGTATCTTCACTGTAGCTTATAAACTGAGCCCACTACATCCTCTGAAAGTTCGATTGCATTAATGCGTTAAACACGTTATTATCGTAATCGATTAATCGTTGCAGCTCTACATATAACTGTTGTGTTGTGTTATATGGGTTAGATAAGGTAATAAATACTGACTGTAAATTCGATTACTTCACATGTATTAAGTGAACTTTTACGTGAACTTGTTTGGAGCAGCATCTGGATCATTTACCTTAATTTAGATTAACCTAACACCCATAGGTAATATAGTATTCTTCAGTCAACATCCATCAAACAAACTCTGTGGATGATATCTTCTGTTTCGTGACTGACCTTTCACTTTATGTAAGAAACGGTGTAGGATCTTTTTTAATTAGTGCACTAATTGGAGTTTATAAGGTTTCCTTAAAAAAAGACATGGTGTTACTGTAATAAGCTGGACTAAAAGCGCTTTGAGGTGGGTATAATTGGGGCTATAAATGGACATTTTAAGTACCACAATGCCAACTGTGTTCATTCTGATGAATGGCCTGATCTAATTCAAGCTTTAGCCATACTTTTTTCTCTCCTCGGGGGAGCCTTGATAATTGAAACACTGCTAATTTTCTGTGGTCTTAATAGGCCCGCGGTGACTAGATGTAACCCCCCTCTGCTTAACATAGCACAGAGACATTATCAAACGGTGGTTGCAATCAAACCTCGGAGGAATTACTCAGGAATAAGATGCAGCACCGTACGAAGGCTATTTTATACTCCAACATGGAGCGCTAGGTGGCAGGGGAAAATAAAAAAATTACTCGGCATGTGATGGTGTTTGTTTAGAAATAAATGCATGCATTTAAAAATGTCTACACAGAGTACAGGTAGTAATTATACCCCGAACAAAGTTCTCTCCTTCCCGCTGCTCCTTTTGACCTTTACGACGATCGGGCGCTGCTTTCTGCTCCCTTTTTATAGTTGTGTCAATTTAAGTGTGGCAGCACTCATTGTTCTTGCCCTTGATCTTTCCCTGCTGAGTGCAGCCAGACCTTTTAATGTCACTGACAAAGTAGTCCGGAGGGTCCTGCCGCCAGTCTGTCTGTCGTCTGGAATCATTACAGCGCTGCCACTTGAAAAGACAAGGACTGTCCCTTAACATCAGTCAGGGACACTGCTGAGGATCTTCAAATAGGACTCGCTCTGACGCCACACAGTCACACGACGGACGCACGGCTGACCTGGCGCCTAACGCCGCCGCCAGAGGGGGTTCCTGGGCGAGGAGGGATGCAGCAGTTTCCAAGTGTTTTTTGGCTCGGGACTGGGTGCTTGTATGTGTGCTCAAGGGGGTGATAGAGAAAGAGGGAGAGAGAGACTTTGAATAGATGATAGATGGTCCTTTTTAGGTTACACAGTGCGAGGGCCCAGGGGGGGGAGAAAGAGATGAAAGAGATCTGTGTAAGTGCATGGGTTGGTGCCACACTACGCCATTCTGTAGCCAGTGTCCTGTTAACCCCCCCCCAGAGACTCAGTGGTGGCTCTATCGCAATCTCTTTATCACTGGAGACAAATGATGGCATTCGTCTGCTTCATGGCTGTCATTAATTATGCCTGACTTT
The DNA here is from genome assembly GCF_015220745.1 of Sebastes umbrosus. Lineage (NCBI taxonomy): Eukaryota > Metazoa > Chordata > Actinopteri > Perciformes > Sebastidae > Sebastes > Sebastes umbrosus. Next base: position 32,370,228 of record NC_051274.1, on the reverse strand, counting down.
TCTCTGATAGCGGCACTGTTTCAAGTTGAGCTGTGAAAAAGGCAAATCACGGGCGCTTTGTTGTATGCGGGTGATGTAATGATCCTATTCCTGATTGCAGGAGGTGCTCCGAACGTGTGCCACAACAACTCCTCAGAAGGCAGCTCCATGACTTTGGAGGTCGAAAGTAGGAAAAATCGCAAAAAACACACACTCGTGTATGTAACTGAAAGGGGGAGCTGGCGGTGGAGTGGAAAAATACAAGCGTGAGTGGGTCCTTGTTTGACATTTTGAAGTGACAGCCCTCCTCTGCGCCATTTAATTCCCTTGGAGGTGGCCCAAAATGAGGCGGAGAGAGAGAGAGAGAGAGAGAGGGGAAAAGTGGGAGGGAAAAAAAGCTTGAAAGAGAGCGAAAGAAAAGAGAAAGAGAGCACCTGAGATGTTGAGATAAAGAGGGAGAGAGAGAGAGAGGGAGAGGGAGAGGAGGACTGATCCATTCTAATGAGGAATAACAAATGGCCCCCCTTGGCCTTCCTCTCCTTCTCCCTCCCTCTCTCTACATCGCTGACCTTTGGGTTTGGAAATTGATTTACTGTTGCCGCTGTTGACGGTGGCATTTTGAAAATGGTAACACCCCACCTCATTAATATAGCCACATGTACGGAGAATATGCTACCTCGGCCGACCGCCAAAAGGAATTTTTACAATGTTATTTACAAATCAATAGTGGAGATGCACACAGGTGGAGTGATGAGGGTTTCCTGAGGCAAATAGAGGAAGTGACCTCCGTCGCCCAACAGCCACGGATGACAGAGAGAGCAAATGTTCATGACAATGACGCCGATTTATTTATTAATTAGGGATGAACCGATGATTGGATATCGGGCCGCCAGTGACTCAAATAGCTGGAGCAGGTATCGTGACGATGGGGCGGATCTATTCAACTCAATTCTATGTTTATATACTATATATACTATATACTGGGATTTTAATTCCGTTTAAGTTTTATATGTTACTGCATTTAAAAGGTTTTCACTTGAATTGTAATTCCTGTTAAAAAAAAATTTAGATTAATTATTTTAATAATAAATAACAATTCACTAAATTTGTATATATGTTTTTATTTGTTACATTTTGTTTTCTAAAGTTAGGAAAGCAAGGTTTTTTTTGTTGAACATTTTATTTTACTTTTTCAAAACCAAACACATTGACAAACAATATATAACCATTAAATGATAGATGAAAGTACGAAGTCTACAAGACAACAAACAACAAACAAATCAAAATCAAAATTTAAATCAAATAGACAATAAAATAATGTAACTAAACAAAACATTGATAGACACAAGGGCAACATCCCCGGAAAGGGAATACACACAAAGAAATGGAACCATGCACACAACCCCGAAAACCCGAAGCTCGTGTCGGCAAAGAGACTCCAGACTACTAAACTCTACGGTACGCACAACCCCACTGTTTTCGCTCCAAATAGACATTCTAAATCAACCAGGACTGAAATCTTAAGGATTGCCACTTCAAAGGTCCCATATTGTATAAAAAAATAAGATCTTCATGTTCATTGTGGGATGCACAATTAATCGAATATTAATCGCGACCACAATTTTGGCTTCCCACAATTAAATGAACATGATCGCCTGCGATATTGACATTTAAAATGTGCGTTCTGCTTATAGAAAACTCTGCAGCTTATCAAATCAAGCGCTTCCTAAACTAGCAGCTAGATGTTTTGGCTTCACTTTTGGGTATACAGTAGATATTATCTGTACAACCAATATATTTAAGATTAAATTAAGAGCATCAAATTGTTTATCGAGCTCTTATTGTTGCTATTTTTTGCTCTTGAAGTGCACCAGATTGAAGTATTCAACTTTAAAATGTAGCTAACAAAAAGGGTAGCGTGAATATTCCTGTATTTTTTTCATATTGCAAATAGCAGAAAAAAATATTGCAATGTCATTTTTATCCAACATCGTGCAGCCCTAATTTGTACATTAGCAGGAATGTAGCACAGCATGAAAGTGAAAGCAGCGCTCTGATTATTTTAATGTGAAAGTGCATTAAAAATGTGTTGTCGCTAAAATCAATGAATAATCCTGATAAATAATCGTGATATCAATATTGAGCAAAATAATCGTGATTAGCGTTTTGGCCATAATCGTGTAGCCCTATGTCCCCTTATTATAAAGCAGGTTTGAATACCATACAAATACTGTGAAAGTATCAGGCATGCTCAGACAGACAGCACAAGGAAAACAAAGGGTTCTTCAAGCATTACAACATTTAAACAATGAATGCATGCAATAAAGCGCTGTTTAAGTCCAGCCTGATGTTGCCTTACACATATAGGAATGATCCCAGTCACTTCCACACAGTGAGGCATACATCTTATTAATTAAACACTGGTATCGGATCTGTATTCGGTATCGGCCGATACCCAAAGCCCAGGTATCACTATTGGTATCGGGACTGAAAAATGTCCAATACCGATAGTGAAACCGTATCGATACGGTGCATCCCTACTATTTATACGGATTCAAATTTGACTCGCTGCACATACAGGGTTGTAGATAACTACTTCTGTGTCATAATGGCAAACTATTAACTCTGTAATCGTCTTCACTGCGAGTGCATTGTGATTCAGCTCTTTAATTAAAGTTCCCCAAAATTTCAAATATTATCTCAGCTCTCGATTGAAGTTGCAGAACACTAAACCCACCTGCCCCCCTTCAAAGACTCGTCCAACAAAGCAGCAACAGTGTGGTTTTTGTGGCTCATTACCCAGTCCAAACACTGACACTATCAGTGACTGTGATTCACGGGAGGCAGAAAAGCACACTCACTCCAGCAGCACAATAACAC